>NC_056751.1:454530884-454623384 GCF_019279795.1 Protopterus annectens
ATACCGAAGCAACAGAAACGGACAACCAAATTCTTTCCCTAGGAAAAAGTGTGGTTTTCTGTTGCTTCGACATTTTCAGCATTCGCTGAATAGGGTTCGATATTAGAACATTCAAAGTTTTGAAACTTCGATGTTCTAATAGACCCAGTTTAAAAACTGTTTGCAATACATTAGAGCTTTTATCCCTGGGCCTCCAGTAAAAGGGGTTTTAGTCTAAACCCAGTAAAGAAAATCAAAATAAATAAATATCTGACTTGGATATACTGCTCATATGCTGTTGGTCTTGTCTTTTAGTACTACACATGTATAACAGAAATGTGCAGCTGGTATACAGTATGATACTGTAAAGCAAAAGAGGATGGAAGTAAAAGGCTGTCATGGTTTTTCATGCAAGCTTCCTCAATATTCTTTTAATTAAGGAACACACATTTTTCTAGTGAACTATATGGTTAATATTTTTTGTGATGAATGTATGAATACATATATAATGAATTTTATATTTTGTTTGACTTATGTGACCTCGCCTATTGTGTATAGTTGTGCTTTTTTGCAATTTGTAAAGTTTTGGCAGAGGTTATCAAAACAGGAATACTGGTTAATTGTTTTAAAACGGTTTCAATAAAAATCACAATTTCACCATTTCTTGTTTTTCTCACAATAGTCATATCTTGTTACTTTGCATAGCTTCTTTACTACATTATGCCCCAGTAATCTTCTGTGATGTGGTGCTGATTTATAAAGGTTTTGTCATTCAACATGTCTGATTAGTGCATACAGAATAACCACATTCAGTTCTATGAATTCTGCTTATATAATCTGTAATCGGATGCATTGTGTTCCTGTCATTTTTGTGTTGGTGTGCCTGGTTTATTACAGGGGGAGTCTCTTTAATAAGTGATGTGACTCCCCTTTGAATCTAAACTGTCTGGGACCATTTCAGAGACACTCTTTTCAATGGCCTAGGCCACTATATACTGATGACATATGGAAGCAGTTGCTAGATCTGAAAGGCAGACAGCTAGGAGAAGGCAGCAGTCATGATGAAGGAGCTGAAAATAAAAAAAACATAAGGGTGTCCCAGTACTGCATCTATAACACTTTTTTAATGCATTATTTTCTTTTCCTTTTCAGGTCGGAGGACTAGATTGAAGACTGCTTCTGATATTACACTGGCCCAAATCATCCAATGAAAGCATTAAAGTGAGCCACTTTTGCCCTAATTACACAAGTGGTTAAGTTTTATTAATTGCTACAAGGCTAATGTCTTTTGTCTTTTTATATTTGTAAGTGCAAAAATTTAGAAATGTAGTAGTCAGAACATTTAACAGAAAATGGGCCAACATTTGCATCCATTTACAAAAAAAGTAAATTTGACCTTTTAGTGACTTGCTCTCAAAAAATAATTTGTCAATGGAGAAAAAAGATTCACTAAGCATAGTTCAAACTGTAGCATATTGTTTTCTTGGCCTGATTACTGGACTGAAAAGCTAGTGATAAGTGTTAACTAATTCCTGCAAAACACTTACAGTTATATATGCTAATGAGGTAAACCGCGGACTGTTTCATAATTTTGATTCATTACTGTTGCGGCAGGAGATTCCCAGTGGCTGGGTCCATTTCAAAGGAGCTCTTTTCTCCACTGGTTAAGCAAAATCTGTTCTATGAAGGGCTGGGGCAGTGTGCCATGATGACACAACAGTAGTCCATGAAATCTGAATGACAGCCTGCTAGGGGAAGGCAGTAGTCCAGATATAGGAGATGAAAATAGAACAAAACATCATAAGGGTGTTCCAGACAATTACAATTAGCCAGTGAGCCTTCTACAAACATAGATATCTCTGCTCAGAACTGATTGAAAGGTAAATAACTCTGTAGATCTCGTTGACAGTTTTATGCATGATACGGAGGTTGTGAACTCTGACTCAAATATAGGAAGGGAATACCCACATTTTGGGAAGAAGGGACTTGGGAGAAAAAGCACATCTTGCTTTGATGGTGAACAGATTTGCTACACTATAAAAATATTCAGTAGAGAATTGCAAGTGAAATCAGCATGCTGTTCAGAGAGACTTTTAGACAGTACATGGCCATTCACTCTCTGTATCTCAGTATGTTTCCTATATTAAGTGTGACAAGGATATCCCTGGTGCCTCACAGTGTTTCATACTCAGTTGTTGGATGATGTTCCTTCTGTACACAGTTTGCACATCCTTTAGGGATCTCTGTGGGTTTTTGATGTGTATTCCAATTTCATCCCACATTCCAAAGACTTGAAGGAAATTATTTGGCATTGCTCCAAATTCCTCACTAGTCCGTATATCCCGCAAGATTATGATGACCAGTTCAAGATTACTTCCTCTTACACGTGCCCACTCACTACTGGAATACACTCTAGCTCCTCTGTATCCATGAATAGTAGGTAAATGGAAAATTAAAATGTTTTCTTCCAGAATGCAACACTGCATAGAATCATCTTCAATGTGCAAAGGTCTATACAGTGTGTGTGTGTGAGTGTGTGTGGCAAAACACAAGGACACATGTTACACACACACACACACACATACTCAAAATACAGCTTGGCACGTCTTATCTACATTTGTTCATATGTGCTATATCCATTTGGAATAGAGTTACCACGTCTGTCATATTTTAGCTTTTCTGTGGAACTCATTTTATGTGGGGAAATCCTGACATGTTCAATTTTCTGTTGCTCTTTTCTGTGAGTTATTACTCACATTTGTAGTATTTTGTTTTCTCACATCTAACAGCATAGAAGCATTTACATGTTATCTTGTTCATTTTTAGTAACAATACATTAT
Source organism: Protopterus annectens (assembly GCF_019279795.1). Lineage (NCBI taxonomy): Eukaryota > Metazoa > Chordata > Ceratodontiformes > Protopteridae > Protopterus > Protopterus annectens. The sequence goes on from NC_056751.1 coordinate 454,533,704, forward strand.
TCTGAGACATGTTTCATTGGGGATTGTTTCAATAAAAATGGGGAAATTGGTCAAAAGTTGTGCATCATCACAGCTGTTTATACTAAGTAGGAGGTTGTTCCCACACTTCATCCAGGCCTTCTTTTTTAACAGTTATTCCCAAATTTTGACAAAGCTATCTGTTGGTTAAACAGGACTAAAATAATATATCATGCCCTTGTGCATTAGGGGAGAGACAGCATGGTCTTTATATGACCAGAGTTTTAGGAAGCTAAAGACCCTCTGACAAGTCAACCAGTTGGAAAAAATGACATCCAGACATGTGGTTATACATTATGTTAGACAGGTAGAATGCCTCTGCATCTGCTTCCATGGTTAGGAGTCAACAGGAGGAAAAGTATATTGGGCATTAAATGGTAGGAGCTTCATGGCTACCCTGCAAATTTTCACACTTATGTTTATCGTGGTGGAAAAGGTCATCCAGTAGTTAAATGCTGGTCAAGTCAGGTCAAACCTATTTCTTGCATACCTTACCAATGGAGTAAACCAGTTTCAATGCATGTTAACTCAGATAAGGGTAAGCAGCCTTTTCACTGCCAAAGATTTAATTTGCTAAGGAGACTTACTAGGATGCAACCCCACTCATTCAACAAACAAAGTAGGTAAGTTGATCTGCTCCTAGCAGATTATCCCAATAGAATGGCTGCTTCACTTCTCATCAATGGCTTTGTATTAGGTTAGCAGCTGGTTCACTGGTCTTTCGGAGTTCTGAGTTAGTTTAAATTCCTTCCTCCATAAAGTGTAAACAGGAGATAGTTATGTTGCTATCAGGTAGAATCATCGTCCTACCCCCCTGGCCCAAATTCACAACTTGCCCCATAGGGTTGTTACCTAAGATAAATGATGGAGAGTATCTTTAGTTCACTATCTTTCACATCCAGTGGTGGGTCTGGCAATGAATTTATTACAGACATAGCTAAGGTCCATCTTACTTACCTTACATTGTTGTTGGCAGTAAGTGACACGTCGGCAGACGGTGGTTTATTAAATTGACGAACTGATAGTCCTAGTAGGCAAGACTGGGGTTGTGGAAGGGACGAAAAAAATTCAGATACATATGCTACAATTTGGGATCCCTTTGTCTGATGAGATGATATATGGGCCCAGACCAGCATAGACATTTCCTGGTCTATTAGCTGACATGACAGCTAAAATGCTTATGCTCCCAGCAGAAGAAAGCAGAAGATGAGATGATCAATTATAACCAATTTCTTGGGTCACACAAATCTTGCATAGGGAAAATTATGCAGCTTCACACTTTGCTGAGCTTTTCTTGCAGGACAATTGCTCAGGCAGGACATAATCTGCTGATGCAATAACCCACAAAATCAGTGTGTGATGATATCTGCCAGAGTTTAGGAAAATCTTCATCTGTGGTATATGTTTTTAAACCACTTTAAATGAGTATCCCTGTGTCAGTCCACTTGAATTTTGTCTAATGATTTGCATGTCTTCACAGATGCGGCAGTGGGCTTAGGCATGGGTGAGTGTTTCAAAGGTAGTTCATTTAGTGGAGACTGACCTCAGTCTTGGTCAGATGAAAAGAGAAGGTTATTACCTTCATTGAGAAGTTTCACATTTGGGTAGCTAATTGAGTTTGGAGGGACTGGCTGCATAACAGCAATTTTTTTTTTTTTGTGCTCAAATATGTAGTACTTTTTGTCTTAAATAAATGATCTTCCACATCAAAATGGGCACACTCAGTCATCAGGTTACTAGTTTAACTAAGCTTGCAAAGTAACTCACTTTTGCTAGAATAATACACCAGGTCTTGACATCACAATATCTAACAGCTTTTCTTGGATGCAGCTTACTGTGTTTCACCAGTTAGCCCAAAGGCAAATTTGTTTTAAACCTTCATCACATTAAATGTGGCTAATTGGAGAAGGATAGCCAGATCACTATTAGCCAACTTCCTGAGCTCTGAATGGAAATGGGGCTTACCCCTCATCACCGAGTACATTTAAGGGCTTTCACCAATTAATATCCTGGGGGCTTAAATGTCAGGGGCTATCTTTGGTAGTCAATTTACTAGTTCATATATGGTGCAAGGAAGATTCACTTTGCACATTGAGGTACACTGAGCTGTGGGTTAGTTACCTGGCTGACTTAGCCAGTCATTGTGTAATCAATAGAATGCAGAAAAGCTGGAATAATGCCAGAGGTTGTTCAAAAAATGCTAGAAACCAATAGATTGCCACCTTTTTGAACATTGTAGTGAGGGGCTTCTTCCTTTATTTAGAGGATTTTCATGCATTTATTAGTTGGGAAGCATTGTTCAGATGTCCTGATGCTGGGTTTCATACAAACAAGTTGTTAACTTCATTAAATTTTGGGATGGTGTAATTCATACTGAATCTGTTTAATTTGGATAGGAAGAACAAAGATCAGTTAGTCTGGTAAAATTCACCATGTTAAATAGGATAAGTCTATCACATTGCTTATCTGCCCAGGGTTTGGCTATCTTTGTTACATAGGATACTCTCCAAGGCAGGATAATCTTACCTTGTATTCATGCAGGGTAGGCAATTTAATAGAGGAGAACCTAACCCAAGGATAAGAAAAACCCTCTCTTTTCAAGGTACGTAGCACCAGGACACTCATCACATCCATTTTTTGTAGGTGGCACATTTGACTTAGCAGTGCAAGATCATCATCTGATGTGTTGAAAGTAACTGGGAGGTGGTTGTTTGATTCCCCTTATATCATACATTAGGAAGTAAAACCATATTTTACGTTTTAAGGAGAAAGGTTTTGCGGTTAATAGGACATTAGTTCATTGAAAGACCAGCCCTCAAGACCTGGCTCCACTTGCAAGGCATGGAGGGTTATTAGAATGCATTAGAGTGCATGTTTAGTTATTACATCATTTTTGCTTGACTGGGCTACTGTGGTTCCAGTCTGGGATGTCTGGTGACAGTTGACAACACACAGGAGCTTGTCCAATGCATTTATTATTCATTCGGTGGATATGATCTACTTCTGACCCAAAAAATATAAATTAAAAAATAAAGAAATTGTGTTACCTAGAACAGTGGCAGATCTACACAGACTCTGTGACTTGTATCCTGAAATAGTTTTGTTATGGTCTCTGATTGTCCCTTGGAATCAGTATCAAGAAGAAAGGACAAATGCAGTAGTGGAGAGATCTAGGCAGTGTGTCAATCACAGAGTAGCTGAGGTTGTATCTCAGGTTGGGTCTAAGTGACTGAGGATAAGGACTTGGCTAAAGTTGTGAATGACTATTTTGGTTCAGACAGGATTCACTTGAAAAGTTTTGGTTGTGATCTGCTTAATTTTCAAATCACTTTAGCAATGGAAAAAATCATCCTCAAGATAAAACCTTGTAAACTATCTATGTGTTTACCATGATGACATCTCAGAAAGGCCTTATGGAGGGAAAGGGCATGCCAGACATGTCAGTTAGTGCCCACTTATGTTCCCCCTAGTTTATTTTAGTGGCAGTTCTAGGGTGGTTAGATCTCATTTGAGTATGAAGCCTTGGGCAAGGCAAGTTGCATTTTGCTGGGAGGAAAGCCCAGGGTGTCATGTTAAGCAGGTCCAAGGCAGCTTGTGTTATGCACCCTGATCCTAAACTTTAGCCAAATTGGGCTTGGTTATGTAGACTGGCAAAAGATTAAATGGTTACATAATTTATTATGATATGAATGTTATTTGTGCAGTGGCATCTGTGTTGTTGTCAATTATATTCAATAAATGGTCACAGATGCATTCATCATGCTTTGATTGACTTAGCTTTAGAAGGCAAACATAATTGTAGTTGCATTTGTATTTGATCTTATTTTTAAAATGATTCATAACTAGATCTGAATTTTTATAACTAGAGCAATAACGATACTTGTATTAATATGCTGTAATAGTAATGATGCTATTTTGTTATATAATTTGCAACTATACCATTACTTTTAACTCTCTTATTTAACATGAAATAATATTACAGATATTTGTTGCCTTCCTCCATATAAATCAAAAGCACTACTAAAACTCAACATGTTACCTTAATACCTAATCTCTGTATTGTCCTTTCCATCTGTTATATGCCAATTTTGAATGTTTTTCTTCATGGTACTATGCCTGCATGACAACTGTGTTTATAAACTGATGAATTTAAGATGTATAAGAGGTGAAATAGACAACGAATAGTATGGAAATATATTCGGTGTCTTATCTGTTCTTTACTTCTTTGCATACAACATAATATATTATCAGCTTTGACAGAATTAGCAGCACTATAATACAAGTATGGCTGTCAATACTGCACAGCGGATTAAAGCAATGATCTACAACCGGCTTTTATGAAAGCCTGTATTGATTTCCAAAATGCTCATTTTCATACAGTATAATACTAAGCAATCCAACTAATCAGTCACAAAAGCTTACTTCACCTATGAAAACCAGAGTCTGTATTTTGTGGCACATACTTTTTAACAGATGTTTAATAAATCTACCAGTCCATAAATAAATATTCCACCCAGAGACAACACTTACCTATCGAGATAAAACACTTCTGCTTTATTCTTGATTTTTTTAGCATAAACATCTACAGTTTTTGTTTTCACCAGTCATCAGTAATTCCTTTAAACAGAAAAGCAGTGGGTTACTTTTTATCTGAAGTGCATCATTTAATTTAGGAAATACACGCAGCGTGCAGGCACAGCATGCTATACAAATTTCACTGTCAGCTTTGAGTAAAGGTGTCTGCCAATGAAAGAATGCATTTAAATGTTTTATACTGTAGCTTCCCTAGTTAATATGAAATTGATAAGACGTTTATTTGATAATGAAATAGTGGACATTTACAAAGAGGAGAAAAACAATTTGCAAAAATGCTAAACTGATATCTTATGAAGTGTGCAGCAAAGAATTTCATAGCAGAATTTGAGGGTCTATATTATAACAATGAACAGTCAGATGATCGAACATTGTTATATTGACCCCTAAATCAGGAATACTCAAAACGGCAAACAACCAAAACAAAAAATTGCTGCCCCCCCCCCAAAAAAAAAAAAAACATTAAACATTAAATGAAGTGGGGGCCTTCACCTCCCCCACATTCCCCCATGTGGGGGGGGGGGGTTGTGCTACCTACTTAAATATACCAACTTCGAGATTGCACCACAGTGGAGGAAAGTGCAAAACCCAGACGGCTGGCCCAGCAATTTCTTTACCTGGGAAAAAAAATTGCTGTTTTGGCCATTTGCTATTTTGCGGCACTTGAAAAGAGACAGCCATCTAAAGTCAATGCTCCCATCATGGGTTGCAACCCCACTGTATTTGCTCTTCCATACCACACGCACATACGCACACACGCACGCACGCACGCACGCACACACACACACACACACACACACACACACACACACACACACACACACACACACACACACACACACACATACCTGGAGTCAATTTAGAGTTTGTAATCCACCTCTGGCATTTATTTGAAATATGGTGGGACATCAGAGCACCAGAAGAAAATGCACACAAACAAAAACATTATTACTTTTTGCTTATATGGGGGTTATTAACTTCCTTGGAAGATGGTTGGTTGTTAAGGTCATGTGATTTGCTATTGGAGGGATATTTAAATGTTAATTGTTTTGTCTTGTTCTAAGTTCTGAAGAAGTCTTTCTTATACCCTGACGAAAGCTCTTAACTGTTTTTTTTCTTTTATTAAATATTGATTTATTCTTTCCACACTGTGGTGGTGTTTCTTTGTTCCAGCCTTGGAGTTTGTATTTGACTCATTGGTTCTACGTTTTTGGTTTATGTCTTCACATTAAGTTACATTTACTTGGGATGTTTAAATATATCTGCTACAGTGGACTTTCCATACTTTATATATTTCCTATTTTTCAGTGAGTAGGCTGGGTCCTTTGATAAGGTACTTCCATTTAATAACGGTTACTAGTTATATCTTTGTGCTTGTTTTCCTGAAGGTTAATTTTAAATTCCTATCAGTAAGACTAGTGACATCTACATAATGCAACTTTGCTTTAAAATGTTATTTGCTAATTGTATACATCTTGTATGGCATTTTCTGAATACTGTGAAATTTTGATGTATTTTAGAACCAGTGGCTTAAGGTATAACCAATAGCCATATAGCTGGATCATTTCATGTAAACAGTTAAATGAAGTGGAAACAGAAAGGCAGACAGGTATACAGAAAATTATGAGATATCTTGAAAAAGCTGTGTACCTCTATAAGTAGTGCAAGTGCTAGAAAGTGGTGATACCAAAAACTGCATTATGCAATTGAGAATAGAATACTGAATAAAGACATCTTGACAACATGTACATGCACTGCTGACAATAAATACACTAGCTCCATCCATTTATACAGTGATTTTGAATATGTAGACCACCTGGACATCAACAATTATTCTTTCTCAGTAGTTATGTCATTCATACACATGGATTAAGGATAGTCTTGTATTACATATGGTGTTTCCTGGGACATATTTATTTAGCTGGCTGTCTTTTCAGACAACGTGATCTGGATATAGTGAACATATGTACAAAGTATGTACCCCTTTAATTTCTTGTAGTTCATTTGTGCTAGCTCAGTTTTGCTGAAACATTACACCTGCCATCAGTCGAGTGTGATGGAAAGAAAGGGAGTGCGCTTTAGTTTTAATCATTTGTCCTTACTGACATACAACTGGGATACTTTTCAGATGATGGTTTAAAACTAGCCTTTGTCTTTACCGTAGAGAAGCTACGGCTTGAAATGATTATATTCACATGCATATACAGATATTATACAGTGCAATTTAAACAACCTGAAACAATATTTTGTCTGAAACAGTATAAGCAAAAAGGTAGAAGTTTAGATATGTTGCTTTATTTAATGTTTAAGAAGTATACCTTTATGGACCATTTGCCAAATTCAGTACAAATCTGCTGCCCTTATGCAAGTAGCAGCACATATTCCACTAGCAGTTAGTCATATTAAACTATAAGTCAACATCAAAGTCACTTAATGCAAAAAGTGATCTTACCGATAACTAATGGTTAAAAAGAGTTCTTCAGTCATACTTCATATGCCATTACCAAATAAATAATATATTAACAATTAGATCAATTTAACTTCTAAATGAATTATATAAACAAATGGCTTTCAAATAGTAAAACCTTAGACCAGCTACAATTTTCAGATGGAATATATACCTTTAGGTTGACATATTTAGAACTCATCACGTGTCTGCCTTGATTATCACCACTGATTGTAATTTGCATCTACTTAATGATGATAGCAATATTTCTGTATAAATTTTAGGTCTCCCAGTGGTGGATGCCACTTCCCATGTTCTTATTTCCCACCACAGCATCTATGATATCTCTTATTGGTGGAGCATCACTCCATTTTGAATGTGTGGTGATCATAACTCTCAACTTCTCAGAGCAAGAAATGTGGACAAAGCAACAAGTAAAAGTGGGACAGTGGCCCACAACAGTGACAGTTTTTAAATATTCCTTTTACAAACTTAGAAAGTTGATAGAATAACAGGTTTTGCATTAGCATGAATTTTCTGAAGGGTAAAGTCTGAAACTCAAATGTCTGTCATTGTTTAACTTCAGTCTTTAATGATTTGCCACTAATTTGCCAGAAAACCACAATTTCTTGAAAAACAGACCAAAAATATGAGGCAAAAATCTGGACATTCTGTGAAAATCTGTACAGTTGAGAGGTATGGTGGTGATCACCTTCTTTGCCCCTATAGAAATAATCCATGAGCTCCATCGTGCTAAGTGTCAATTGCTCCAAACCTCTCCTTAAACACAAGAAATACTTTATCTCTGAAAGCTGATGCATCTTCCCTGTCACCACTACAGTAGTTCAGTTTATGTAAACCTAAAACTCCTGTAACTTCACATACTTTTAAAAAATATGTTCCTGATCTCCTGCCTGACTTTCACAACATTTCTAGCAGCTACAATCTACTGAGAACATTACTCTTCCTATCCACTGCAGTGTGTCGTTTACTTATGTATGACCCAATTAACTGCTGAATCTGCTGAACTTTTAGATCTCTGGTTTGTTTAACTGTTAGTCGCAGTGAATTGCCTAGGTTTTTAAAGTAGGGAGGATTAAATGTAAAGCTGCATTTCTCTCTTCCAGATTGGGTATAGTTTACCTTCTATGAAGCAAACGCTAATTTTGTGGGATTAACCTTATAACCAGAAAAATGTTGCCAAGAACATAGGGCATCCATATAATTGGTAATGTGTTTAATGAGTTATCCAAGAATGTCAAGAGATAATCTGTGAATAGGGCCACCCTTCCTTTTATATTTCTGGTTAAATTGCAACTGGACTGGTAATTATGTACACTTCACAGCAACTTGTCTAATTGCTCACTGACAAATATAAACAAGAGGAGGAGTCAGAGGGCACTGCTAATGAACTCTCTTAGTGATCAAAAATTAATTGGAAGACAATCACCAGTCTTGGAGGGACATTAGGTTGAGGCATAGGAGCAAGGGATCTGTGCACCAACTCTAGCATTAATTTTGATGACGTATCTAAGCATATGGTGGTATGGATTCAAATGTGAAGAAATCTAAGCATATTGTTTTGCTCTGCACTTTCTTATAGCCAAAGAAACTGAATATTCCTCCTGGTCCAATTCCCTTAATTATCATTTTGGTTGTGCAGTTTTGGGGTAAATTCAAAAAGAAAAGATATTTGATATTGTTTCTGTAAGATGCAAGGCCATATCCTGTGTGGTCTGATCAAGCTTCTCTGCATGATCCACTAATCCTGTCAAAGTACTTTTAATGCCCACTATGTGGTTACTCAGGGATATCTGGAAGCTTCTACGACTGCTGCTGTTGGGTTATGAAAGCAGTCAGTTGAACCATTTCTGAAACAGGAATTTCTCAACATTGGTAGCATGGAGAATTGGTGCTTCCTTCTTTGTGTCATGTCATAGCTGGAGCAGATTTTGCCATTATACCACTAAAAAAGATTTGTCAGAGTTATTCAACCTTTGTTTTTTTTATAAGTAAATGGAATCTACAACTCCTGCTCAAATAAGAGCTTCTCGTGGCTAAAAAATGCCCATACCATTAAACCTCTATTCCACAACTTCCTATGGGGAGTACTCCTACATTCAAAGGAAAGTTTGCCATTCAGCATAGGACTAAAAGAAGGTACTTATTATGTACAGCAGATGAAGAGTGAAAAATGCATAACAAAATAGTAACTCACTTTGATGCATGTATAATCTTGATATAATTTTGAAAACCAAACTGCACATTGATCAATTTCCAGTGGGACTTTACATCACTAATCAGATTAGATGTTTGCAACTTTGGTCTAAGTGTACTGATCTACTGTCCTCTCCAAAACACAGGGTAGTATGTGTGCCCATTAATAAAGCAGTCATTATTAAAGCAACCATTGGATGGCAAAGAACAATGGAAGGAAGAGATAAACCACCATTAAATTTCGAGCTACAATGTTGATTCAGACATGCTTGGCATAGCCGCTTGTGCTAATGTTAAGAGATGGCCCTGCAGAGTATAGATAACTTTGAGGATGTAAATCATTAATTGTTAAAAATTTTTGTTTGTTAGAAGACAGTACACCACCTAATGTGGAAGTCTGCCTGCAAAATGTTAGCATGAGTCAACATTCAAATATTTATTAATTCCCTGTATCAGAGCCTAATCAATTTCTATATACCAATTATCGGTGACTTCCCAAATAAATTATGTTGGGCTTTAAAAGACAGTGATGCAGTTGCCCATTAAAATCACTAATTTAGAGGGGTTATTTCTGCATCATGTGAATGGCCCTCAAACACACATCTTCCCACACCACTGACAAGGCACATTGGAGGACTTTAAGTAACAGGATGACATCATCAGTAAATAGAACAATTTGGACATTGAAGGAACAATTAACACATCAGTATGACCATCCCAAAGAGGCCTTTCCTGAAGTTATTCAACAATTGCTTTAGTGACAGCATTGAAAGAAGTGGGGTCAGACAAGTAACACTATCAAACTCTGCAGTTATCTTTACAGACCCCAAAATGAAAGGATCTCCTCTGCAACTTCTGCAGTTCCTCATATATGGGCTATAAAATCCCAACTAATGAGACAGTAAAATTAAAATCACAAAGTCACTAAACAAAAAGTCCACTACAACAAATCAAAAGTCTTCTCAAATTCATCTGAGATAATTGCTGATAAATATTTAACTGTGGTCCCATTTACCTTGCAATCCCTCAGGCATTAAGTCCCCTCACAGATACTTGGAATATATGGTTTCAGCCTAGAAGGCCAAATCCCCATGAAAAACTTATAGTCAATATCAAATCATAATTTTGTACAATAACTATTCAGGTCTTTAGAACTTGAGCAGTCAAGGATTATTACATTATTTGACAACAAACTTGTCACAAAATACCTATCATCATCAAGAAAGCTGCTGTATATATATATATATATATATATATATATATATATATATATATATATATATATATTATATATATATATATATATATATATATATATATATATATATATATATGGGTTACATTTAGTACGTTGACAGCCCACTACATCGAATTCCACTTCTCTGACATGGCAGAACATCGACAAATGAAGAGCTAAAGTTTCCTGCATGGAAAGTTACATTCCAGAACTGAAAAACTGCCATTAAACCGACTACACAAATGTGGGGGAGCTACATGCCCTACACCACCCTAACTTAATATTCCAACTCCAAGAACACACTACTGCGGGGATATGGACAAAGTTCAGGTGGATGGTCAAATGGTAACTTACCGTGCGGGAAACTTCGGCTCTTCATTTGTCAATGTTCTGCCATGTTGGAGAAGTGGAATTCAATGTAGTGGGCTTTTAACGTACTAAGGGTAACCCATATATATATATCCACACAGAGATCCATTGAGCCTATGGACTTTAAAGTTTTATTTTAACTATAGAAACAATCATTTCTTCTGTATTTATTGGTGAAATCTGAGAGTTCAAAACTTGTTTCCTCAAAGAACTATTAAAACTGCTACTACAAACAATCAGATGAAGTCTATGGAGCTGAAGAGGTGCCCTAAAGTGTCATACAGCAGACCATGTATATCCTGAAAAATGCAAGCTGTAACAGCTCAAGGTTTTTATTTAAGGAGTTGGCACTAGCATTAGATTTTGGGTTTGTTAAGGAATAATAAATCAACATGTCTGGCTCATAGTTTAGACATACCACACATTGTTTTATAAACCTCCAGGGCCATTTCATAATACTGGATATGCAATTTCTGTGCACACACTGACTTATGTTTTGAATTCTTTCAATAAAATTTGGCCTGCTAGCCAGACCATTCCTTGTTCTAAATGTATTGGTCTCAAAACAGATTGCCTTAATATGATCCTGTAGCACATTCAATACCTTAATACTAGAATGTTGAGAACCATGGTACTAACGTTTCAAGACAGGATGCAGGTCAAGTGGCCAAGTAATATATAAAGGCCTCATGAAATGTCTTTGGTAAGTATACGTCTATTATGCACCTCAAGGGGATAGAAATAGTTAAGGTGTTTACCTCAGAAACAAAAAGAAACAGGTTTGATTTTCCCTAAGGGAAACTGGCTAGGATTAAAATAGTCCGCAAGGGCAGCTTGCCTAGTAGTTACCTAGAAACCTATAAATCAACAAGAAAATAAACAAGCAAGCACATAACACAAAAAATAAACAAAGGTGTTCTTAAAAACTGCCTTTAAATTATGCTGCTAGCTGCCTTTCTTCCTTAGTATCTCCGTAGTATGGAGACATATTGTGAGTTGAGATAAAGTAACTTTCATGAAGTACGCAGATATATTTGAATGAGTCTAGAAAGAAATCTGAGACTAACACTTTAGTGACATATTAAAATTGGGGTAATGAGATTCAGATAATTTTTTTTTTTTTTTTAATAAAAGAATAAAGTAATCCAGCGAAAAATGTATAGTACATTCCTTAGGCTATGTGTCTTGCAGAAGTTGAAAGGTAATGTTGTTATGCACAATGCAACTGAGACAAGATTACAATAGCATTCAAAAGTGAATAATAGTTATGGGGTTCCTATCAGCATTTTGAATGTTGAAAACGCCAAATTTAATTTAATCGAACTGAGATGTTCGAAATCTCAGAAGAGTGAACTGACGGAACATCAATTTCTTTCCCAGGGGAAAAAAATGGTGGGCCATCATCGGAGTTTGCTATTTCCTCCACTGTGGTGTGGTCTCGGAGTTGGTATATTTAAGTAGGGGGGGGTGTGGGTGGCACTGCCCCACACTTCTGTCAGTGTTTAAAGTATTGAAAAAAAAATGTATCTGCTTTTACTGTATTTGTGTTTTTTCCTACTTTATTTTGCTTTTGGGTCATCTTAAAAGTACTCAATTGTATTTATTACTGTTCGGTGTAACTCATTCTAAGCCTTTTAGTTTAAGCACCTGGGCTTCAGACCAGTTTTACATTAAGAAGGTTTGTGGTCTGCACTGTAGTGGCAGAACAGGTAGCTTACATCCTTCTAAGTTGGGAACTGCTGATTGAGGGCTCAGTGTCTGTTATTCTAAAAGTGTATTAATTCTGGTTTAAGCACTTGGGCTTGAGGCCAGTTATTTTACATTAAGAGGGTTTGTGCTATGCACTCTTGTGGGAGGAGAGGCTGGACTCTGTCCTTCTGAGCTGGGAATTTCTGGTTAAAGGCTTATAGTGCCTGCATATTTGAACTGCTTCTTACTGAAATTGGTACACCTTGTTTGCTGTAGCATAGACTAGATCCAGGCCTGCTGAATCTAGCTTTGTTTGTATAACTTGAGCACTAATCCAGACATTCTTTAAAGTATCCAGTTGTATTTATTACTGCTTGGTAGTAACTTGATTACAGTGTAGCTATCATTTCTAAGTCTTTTGGATTAAGCACTTGGGCTTCAGACCAGTTGTTTTACATTAGGAAGGTTTGTGGCCTGCACTGTGGTGGCAGGACAGGTAGCTTGCATCCTTATAAGTTGGAAACTTCTGATTGAGGGCTCAGCGTCTGTTATTCTTAAAGTGTATTAGTTCTGGTTTAAGCACTTGGGCTTCAGGCCAGTTATTTTACATTAAGAAGGATCGCGGTCTGCACTCTTGTGGGAGGAGAGGCTGGACTCTGCCCTTCTGAGCAGGGAATTTCTGGTTAAAGGCTTATAGTGCCTGCATATTCTAACTGTTTCTTACTGAAATTGGTACACCTTGTTTGCTGTAGCATAGACTGGATCCAGGCCTGCTGAATCTAGCTTTGTTTGTATGCTTGTTGTTTGTTTATTTCCCTGAAATGCTAATTCCACCTAAAACATGGCCTTTTAGCACTTCTGTGGATCCCTAGTGACATCTGCATTGCTTACTGTACTTATTTCCTTCTTTCAATTGAAAGAAAGTTACTGTTTGTCGTTTTTGCATTTAAGTTACCTGTAACACATTGCATTTAAGTTACATGGCACTTGCTCACTAAAGCAATTATATAAGTCAGCTCTAAAAAATTAAAAGCACTACACCCTCACAAACTCCCCTTGAGTACCTTGTTCCCCATTGGCCCCTTTTTTCAATTAAAAAGGAATTCCCAATACTATTCTAGCATGTCCAAAGGTCAGTTGTCAATCTCCTCTCTGGTCCAGCTGGTGAATCTGGGAATCTTGAGGCAATGTTACAACTCCCTCATGTACACAGACAACCCTCTCCTCCTCCCAACAAATTCCAACACATGTGAGAGATGCAACCATATAGCCAAACTGGAGGCTAAGCTCTCTCAACTCAGTACTGGCATAACCAGTCAGGAGGAGAAGGAAACCACACTCACTACAATTCCAGTCTCACATAGACCTACCACGACAGCAAACCAAACAAATAATCACACAAAAACATACTCGGAGGCTCTAAATAAAAATCTGCCTAAGCAGCAGAGACCTCCAAAGCAGACACCCAAGCAACCGCTACCCCAAAACAAAACACATGCAACACATAGCTCACAAAGCCAGTGTGCCAAACAGTCACAGCCCTTAAACAACAACACACCTGATACACTTGTAATAGGTGACTCTATCGTCAGGCACACTGACGTCCCGCTCACCAGGTTGAACAAGGAGAAGGTCATGGTGAGCTGCCTGTCGGGCGCTAGGATCCCCCACATAACACAAGCACTCAGGTCACTCCAAGGCAAGTACAAATATGACTCAGTCATTGTCCATGCTGGTGTGAATGACCTGGGACGTACCTCCCTGGACTACATGAAAAGAGACATAGAGGAGCTCTCTGAGCATGTAGCCCAGGCCGGTATGACCCTGACCTTGAGTAGCATCTTACCCTCACCAAGAATGATGCCACAATATGAAGACAAGATGATCAATTTCAACAATTGGCTTAAGTATTGGTGTCATTCAAAGGGGATCCAATGCCTGTCAGCATGGGATGACATGCTTGACAGGACACGATGCTTCGCTAGGGACGGCTTGCACCTGTCACCCCTGGGCTTTCGAATATTGACAAAGGTGCTTGCTACCCCCATAGTGCCTTTTTTAGGCAAGGCTCAAAAGACAAACCCACCTCCATAGGTATCACAAGGGATAAGAAACTAAGAGTAATGCTACTCAACGCCAGAAGTCTAAACCTCAAGATGCACACACTCGAAACTCTCCTTATCATGGAGAACATCGATATCTGTGCAGTAACAGAAACCTGGTTCAAGGCTCCCGAGAGCACCCCAGCACTACCAGGTTATACCTCATACCATGCTTTTCGGCCCCAAAGCTTGGACTGAACCACAAAACGAGGGGGAGTATCAATATTCATCAAAGATACCCACACCTCCAGGTTGGTGGCACAGCATGAAGCATCAGAGACTATCCATGTGCAACTAACAGTGGGTAAAACTGCCTTCCAGCTTATAGCCTGCTAGAGACCACCCTCCCAAACACAGGAACCTCACTCGGCCTTCCTGAAAATACTGGAAAATATGAAGGTCTCTCCAAACACCATTATACTGGGTGACTTCAACTACCCAAACATAGACTGGGAGCATTACTCTAGCTCCAACACCCTAGCCCAAAGTTTCCTAGAATTTATAAACTCAAATGCTATGGAACAATTTGTTACCTCTCCCACAAGAGGGGAAAACATACTGGACCTGATCATCACCAACATGGGGACACTATGCTCCAGACCAGAAGTGTATCCCTCACTGGTAAGATCAGACTATAAACTAATCTCACTGGATATTCACATCCCGACCCCACCCCCTGCCCAGAAAACCACAGTGAAAAAACTTCTCTAAAGCAAATTTCACATGCCTCAAAACCGAGGCGGAATCCTTCAAAGCCCCCGGGCCTGTGGAAAATACGTCCCAGTCCGCAGAATCCTTTATAAACGCATTCTATGAACACCTTCAGGAATGCAAGAATCATGCAATCCCAAATAAAACCAAGACCCAATCCTCCAAAGGCAGACGTCTTGTCTGGTGGACCCCAGCCATAAACAAACTATACAATAGAAGGAGGAAGCTACTACATGATAGAGCAAAATCCTAAAAAGGGAAGGCATCTCTGATCAGAATTAGCAAAAATCTACGGGCACTCATAAAATCGTCTAAGGCCTGCTTTGAGAGAAAAATTGCATAGGACACTAAGGATAATCACAAGGCTTTCTTTAGTTATGTTAGGAACCTGGGTGGGAATTCCCAGATATGCTCAGAATTAGTCCAAAATGACAAAAAATAAACCAAGCCCACAGTCATTGCCAACATCCTAGCTGACCGGTTCAGTGCAAACTCCCCCCCCCTCCCCACCAAAAGGGCAAATATCTATCCCAACAGAGTGCTGCCCCCCTGACATCTCAGATGCTCAGGTAAGAGCCCCCCTCTCCAAAGCAAAAAACACAGCATCAATGGGACCAGATGGTGTCCCAGGCTGCGTCCAACATGAACTCCAAGAAGAGCTAAACCCAAACATAAAACTACTGTTCAATCTTAGCCTTACTACAGGATATGTACCCAAAGAGTGGCGTACAGCAACAGTGGTCCCTCTCCACAAAGGTGGTGCCTCAATGGATCCTGGAAACTATCTCCCCATAAGCCTGACTAGCTTGGTCTGCAAAGCTATGGAAAGGATCATCATGGACCTCATAAATAAAGATATTGGGGACCTACAGACACTGGATCCTACCCAGTTTGGCTTTGTTAAGGGCAGATCCTGCCTCTTAAACCTGGCCGATTTCTTTGAAACAGTCACCAAGGCCATTGACGAGGGGAAGGCGGTCCACACAGCCTACCTGGACGTCACAAAAGCCTTCGATACAATACCACAATCGGGCATTATAGATAAGCTCACCAGCTTAAATATAAACCCCTATGTCACTAGATGGGTTGCAAACTGGCTCAAGGACAGAACCCACATGGTTAGAATTGCTGGAGCCATGTCAGACTCCAAACCAGTTACAAGTGGCATCCCACAAGGCTCAGTCCTGGGACCTCTCTTGTTCGGTATATATTTCTCGGTGGTACAGGCCAACACGGAAGGACTGTGGCTGACCAAGTTCGCAGATGACTGCAAACTGGGCGCCATAATCAACTCTCCAGCCTACACAAGCATCCTCCAAAAGGGCCTCATAGAAATAGACAACTGGTGCCAGAGCCATGGCCTCAAGCTAAACGCCAAAAAGTGTATAGTCATCCCCTTTGGCAAAAACAAAGTGCCCACAAATTACCACATAGGTGGTAATCCATTAAGTACAGAAGAAGTCATTAGGGACCTGGGGACCCATGTTGATAGCAATCTCTCATTTGACAACCACGTGGCCAAAGTGGTTAGAAAAACATTTTATATAGCCCACCTAATCATGAAGGGATTCACATCTAGATCAGGGGAGGTCATCGTGCCTCTTTACTCATCCCTCATCAGGCCCATAATTAAGTACAATGCCCCTTTTGGGATGTACCTTACCAGACACCTGCAGCAACTGTAAAGACCCCAAAAGTACGTCACCAAGAGGATCAAAGGGCTCAAACAGATGCCATATGCTGCCCGGTTAAAGAAACTCCAGCTCTACTCAGTGGCATACCACCTGCTCAGAGGCGATCTGTGCCTGACGTATAAAGCCATGTCCAACCCGGAATTAATGGACATGCTGCACCTCAGAAAATCCAAATCCCATCGAGCTACGCACTCGAGAGACTTGAACCTCAGCACTGAAATAAATAGGACATGCTGGAGGGACAGATTCATAACCCAGAGGCTCCCTTCACTCTGGAATAAAATCCCAGTACAGGTTAGACAGAGTCCCACATTGACTCTCTTCAAGAGGATTCTTGATGAGTGGATGGGAGATCGTAGGTTTACCCCGGCTATCACTTCTGTGTCACTGTTAGACAAAGGCACAGTATACTAACCTCAAAAAAAGGCATAGCAAAATTAATTTAAAATGGGTGGCGAAAGCCAAGCACACTCTGGCTAGGCTTATAAATGCCCTAGGGCAGATAGCCTAGTATGAACCTATGAACCTAAAACATATTTTTTTTTTGCATGGATCACCCGAAATCGGTGTTCCATCAGTTCGCTCTTCTGAGATTTCGAACATTTCAGTTCGATAAAATTGCATTTGGCGCATTCGATATGCTGACATAGACCCTAGTTATGTACCTTTTAAACCTGTTATGGTTGGCTGTCAAAATGCAGTATACAGAAGTAACTATCACAGCACAGAATCTGAAGCAAATTACCAGTGTTAAAGGATGTACCACTCTTTATGCCAAAGAAATAGGCAAAAGTGTGTCACAGTAATGTGGCTATCAGATTTTAATGCCACTGGATAATTAGATGCGCTCTTTGCTTCTCAATGTTGCTTGGATGATGAAGTCAACTGTTTTATAATTTTCAGTACTCTCGCCCTACACCCCTCCGCCCCCCGTATATAGCTGTAAATCAGAGCACCTGAAGCTAGATGTACTAGAATGAGTTATGATCATATTTCTTAGATTGCAAGTGTTCCCAACACGGATATCAATATTCACTTCTCTATCTTCCCTTCCCTCTTCTCAAGTGGTGAATTTCTTCAAATCACTGTCTTGAATGTATAACAAGTTGGCTATTATCAAAACAAACATGTCAATCTTTCATTCCTCATAATGGGAAAAGGGGTCTGAATGGAGTGATAAGTCAGCAAGCAAAGAAGAGTAGGATGAATTCAACCTCAAGTCTTGGTGAGTACATTCATGAGGTGGACACTGTTTTTCACAAAATCTCAAGATGACACTGATCTATAGATTGTATATTATATAGCATATATCATAGACAGGAGTAGGTTAAAAAATAAAGATTGCTGGGTGCACAAGACCCAAGATAAAAAAGTGCCCAATCCTGTTAGGTGCATTGGTGCCAGGACTAGAAAAAAAAAATCAGTGTAGAATCCTCAAGACACAGAAACATTCCTACAATGGAGCTAGGCTGTGCCCAGTGGGAGGATAGCTTCCCTGTTGCAGAAGGAAGTAGCAGTCCACAAAAATCATAAAAAACTGATAGGCCAAAAAAAAAAAAAAAGACATTTAAGACAATAGAGTGGTCTGCTGAGGATAAAAAAGAAATTATGCATTGTTAGTATTATGCAAGAAGCCCAGAATTTCCAGACAGAAGATATACAAAATTTTATGAGAGAAATTAGAGGAAAGAAAAATACTTCCAGAAGAAAAATTATCAGAAGCTTTGATTAAAAATGTGTGTCCATTAATGCAGCAAATTTATGAAAAACTTTATAGAGACCAAGAAATCTTGGCCATTTGGAAAAAGAAGCAACTACGGAAATGTAAAAATATAAAGAACAAAATCTAGAGACTGGAAAGTATAAAAAAGAAATCTGGACATAGGAAAGAGAGAGAGAGAGAGAGAGAGAGAGAGAGAGATCTGTTATGGTGCATTATTTATGCAAAGGAGAAAGCTAAATTAATCAACACAAAAAAGGCAGCCCCAAAGATATTCAAAGAGAAATACAGGCTAAAGCATCTAGTGTGGAAAAATTCACAATAAAAAAAAAAAGATCAAAAGAGGAAACAAATAACAGAAGATTAGTAAAGTAGAAGTTAAAAAAATAGCAGATGAACTTATGGAATATTTGCTGAGTGAAGGTGCAGAAAGTCTAGCACAGGTTACATCACAGCTTGATGAAACAAGTCCCCAAAGTAAGAAGAAACCAGAAGAGCGGGATACATCTGAAGAAGAAATATGGACATGGAAAAGAAAGAGAGATTTGATATGGTGCAATATTTATGCAAAGGAGAAACAAAACTAATCAATTCAAAAAGCAGCATCAAAGATAATTGAAGAGAAAAACAGGCAAAGGCATCCAGACATAGAAAATTTTACAATACAAAAAAAAATAAAAGTAAAATAAAATAAGAAAACAAACAGGAAAAGTAGAACAGAGGAATAATAATGGAGAAGTAAAAGACATTGAAACTGAAGTTGTGGATTACCTGTGAAGTGAAGTATTTAATGTAGACAATCGAACTCTGATAACATCACAGCAGGATTGAGCATTGGATCCCCAAATTAAGGAGAGACCAGTGGAGTGGGAAACCTGATCAGTTATCATATGAAGATACTTTGGAGCCTTTCATAGGAAATCAATACAAATGTTCAGCTGAAGTTGCACAGCAACAGAAGGAACAGGAAACTGTGGCATCTGTGATGCAGTCAATGTTGTGGAGTGATAGGCTGGTGAGTTCCCATATGAAAGAGCAACAGATGGCACAGGATGAAACTGAAGAGAAAGTGGCACAAGAAGATGCTATCAGCCTTTCTTTACAATGCCCGCAGGAAATGTAGAATACAAAAATGTTCCCTCAGTTTAGAAGAAAATGATCTAAGAGAAGAATTGCTTGATTTAATAGAAATAGACAGACATATTAAGATCAAAGAAAGAAATAGACTACAGAAAGTCAATAAAACCCCAAAAGTTAGAAGTTTGATAGAACAAATGAAAACAGTAATTAGGACTGTTCATAGAGATTCATTCAATATAACAAAAGTATATAGGATATATTACTGTGAAGCTAAATTAATAACAAATAAAGTCTCATCACAAAAAATGAAGAGAAGAAAGGAAGTGGAGAAAATGAATGCCATCATGGAATCAAACGGAGAAAATTATTAAGCAATTAATACAAGTAAAGTCACTATTGGAAAAGTATAGAAGAGGGAACAGATCAACACAATTACTCAAATATAGACGTGATAAAAGCAATGTGCAGTATCAGAACAGATCAGGATCTATTGTGCATTATCACAAATAATAAACTAAAAATATCAGCACAGGCAGAAAAACTTAGAACATATGCAGATAAATATACAGAAAAAGTACAAAATAAGCAATTTATTGATGATCCCAAAAATTTAGAGAATTGGGAAACCAGGCAAATGGAATTGAACCACCACCAAAAAAAAGAAGAGAAAGATGGTGGCCAGTTGTGGATTTCTTCTTTCTGCTGTTCAAGTTGTCACATACATTTTCGAGAAATACCTATGAAGATCCTGTGGAACATAAAGTTGATCACCAGAAGTTAAAGAAAGACTAAAGAAGTTCAAATGTACAGGACAAGAAATGGGATAAAATAACAGCCAGAGAGATGCAGACAAAGTTAAGAAAAGCTCCTAAATAGAAAACCCCAGGTCCAGATGCAGTACCTAACTTTTGGCTAAAACTATTAACATCTTTACATGAAGCTTTATCCATAAATAAGAACTATTTATACGTGAATCTCAGACAGACACCAGCCTGGTTAAAAACAGGAAAAAATACTACTCCTACTTAAGACTGAACTACCAGCTATCCTTAAAACTGTAGACCAATAACTTACCTTCCAACAACGTCGAATCTATACACTAGAACTGATGCTGACCAAGTTTATAGTCATTTAGAAGAAAACTCAGTCATGGCAATAGAAAAAAAGGAACAAAGGATAATTTGATGTGAAATAAAGTTATAATAGAGACCTGTAAAGTGGGGAACAATCTAAATATGGTATGAATAGACTAGAAAAAACAGTTGACAGTATAGCACACTCATTGATAAAAGAGCACTTAAAATGTATAAGATATACCTTATTCTGATTGATTACATTACAGCAGTCATGAAACAGGTCAAACCACTTTGCAGTTAAGCCATGATAAAGGACCAATTATTATTCCAAAGATAAAAATTAAAAGGGGAATATTTCAGGGTGACTATGTCACCACTATTTTTTGTCTTGGTCTTAAACTCATTAAGCTGTCTACTTAACAGATTAGGTCATAGATACAATTTGGCTCCCAGAAAACAAAGTGTAAAAACTTCTCATGTTCTGTTTGTAGATGAATTAAAACTGCATATTTCATCAGATGAGCAAATGAAAGCACAACTGCACGTGGGCAAAACTTTTTCAGATGATGTATGAATGTCATTTGGCCTTGATAAATGTGCAAAAGCAACCTTTAAAGCAGGATAGCTAAAGCACAAAGAAAACATCGGGTTAGGATGATGATGTGATATAAAAGAACTTGAGGAAGAGGCAGTGTATATATATTTGAGAATTGATGAATGATCAAGAATAAAACATGAACAAATGCAAATAAAACTTAGTAAGGAGTACTTTAGAAAACTTTAATTAATCCTGAAAACAGAGTTGACATCTAGGTACAAAATCCAAGCTATAAACCAATTTGCTATTCCTGTTCTAATTTACAGTTTTGGAGTGACTGACTGGCCCCAAAACATGTTGGATAGATTAGATAGGAAAACAAGAAGGATGCTTCAAGCTCAACAAATGATTTATAAAAATCATTGCATACCATGGTTATATATTCCCCATCCCAAAGGAGAGATGGGCCTCCTTGAAATTGATTACGTGTACAGATCCACAATCATGGGACTCCACACATATCTGCTGACTTCACAAGACCCAAATGTAGTGAATGTTTTGAAACATGAGGAGAATAAATCTAAGATAACGACCTGCATCAAGCAGGAATGGAAATCAAACCCCAAGTGGATAAAAATGGGGTAACAACTGAATGTGCCAAAAAAAACAAAAGAAAGAATAGAAAGTGAAGGACCAGATGAGAAGGCAAGAAATATGGAAAATGCATAAATATAGTTGCAAGTATAGAAAACTTCTGGAAGAACCTCATGTTTATCAGGAGTGAACACAGGAATGGTTAAGGAGAGGCAAATTCAAACCAAGAGTTGAAAGGTTAATATTGGCAGCACAAGATAGTGAGTTATGTCACATCAGTTTACGAAGTCCATTGAACATGTGACAGAAACAGACAAATGTAGGTTTTGTAAACAGAATTGGAAACAGTTGCACACCTCATTTTTGGTTGCAACATACTAATGGCAGACGGACTGTATACCGAAAGGCATAATGTGGCGAGACAGTTGCACTTGGGATTGTGCAAATATCATGATATTGAAGTGGCTGAAAAACACTGGAAACATGATCCACAGAGCATCATAGAAAATGAAGAAATTTACATCACATGGGATCATCCATTACCAACAGTTCAAAAGATAAATGCTAGAAAACTGGATATAGTGGTCCATGAAAAGAAGACAAAAGTAGCATTGATCACTGAAAGTGCCACACCCAGCGACTACAGTGTCCTGTGTACAGAGAGACCACAAAGTCATAAAATATCTGGATTTGCAAGCAGAAAAGTACAGTTGTGTACACCTACCATAAATGTAGATGTTCGAGTGTCTTCACTGTTGCAGTCATAACTGTAGGGTGCTCCTGCCGGCAGGCAGCCCGAGGTCGGCCAGAATCCCAAAGTCTGGGTCCGGCGTCGGCTGTACAAGCCAGTACTCTGATGTCAGTACGCTCTGGTACATAGCCCTCAGCCGATGCCATCTTCTCCAGCCTTTCTTGCCCTAGATGTCAGAATTTCCCAAAAATCATAAATGAATCCAATAAGGAAACACAAATACACCACCAAAGAGAGAAAAAGAGGGGATAGGAGGGAGGGAAACACCGACTGCAACAGTGAAGACACTCGAACATCTACATTTATGGTAGGTGTACACAACTGTACTATGTTCATCGTGTTTCACTGTTGCAGTCATAACTGTAGGGTGGAATCCCAAAGCAGTGAAAAAAAGGGAGGAGGTCTAGACAGAAGAAGGGGCAGCAAGAAGACCCTGCAAAACAGCAGAAGCAAAGCCTGCCCTGGTCTTAGAATATAAAGGGAGATTGTAGTGCTTGGAAAAAGTATGCACAGAACTCCAAGTGGCAGCTTCCAATATATCCTTGGTAGGAACTCCCCTGAGAAAAGCTGTAGAAGTAGCAGCTGCTCTAGTAGAATGACTTCTCACTGTACCTGGAAACTGTTTCCCATGATGAGTGTAACAAAATCTTATTCCATAAGAAATCCATTTGGAAATAGTTTGTTTGGAAATAGCCTTTCCAAGAGAACTGGAGGCAAAAGAAACAAACAATTGGTCAGATTTTCTGAACTCTTTAGTCTTGTCCAAATAAAATTGTAACTGTCTGTGCACGTCCAAGGAATGCAAAATCCTTTCCCCTTTATTCTGAGGATTAGGAAAGAAGGTAGGAAGGTGAATTGTTTGATTTAAAGCCACTTTGGAAATCACCTTAGGCATGAAAGTAGGATTGGTCCTCAAGGATACTCTGTCCTGGTGGAAAATAAGGTAAGGTTCCACAGCCATGAGAGCTTGCAACTCTGAGACCCTTCTGGCAGAAGTCAAAGCTAACAAAAGAACTGTCTTCCAAGATAAAAACTTAATATCTGAAGATGCAGCAGGCTCAAAAGGAGACAAAGTAAGTTTTTCCAAAACATAATTAAGATCCCAAGCAGGAATAGGAGGGGTCCTGGGAGGCCTTACATTCTTAGCCCCTCTCAAGAATTGTCTCACCAAAGGATGAGAAAAAACAGGGGGATCAGTATTGAAATGAGCAGAAATAGCAGAAGCATGAATCTTAATGGAAGAAAAGGAAAGTCCATTAGACAAAAGATCCAAAAGGTAAAGCAAAATAGAAGAGAGATCAGGTACCAGAGGGTCCAAGCCTCGGTCCTGCATCCAAATGCAAAATCTCTTCCATTTAGAAGCATAGGATTTCCTAGTGCTAGGGCATCTAGCTTCCAAAAGAACATCCAAAACTTGTTTGGGAAGACTAGAAGAAATCAAATTCCTTTGAAGAGCCAAGCTGCCAGGCAAAGGGTCTTGAGATTGGAATGTAGCAATTGACCCTGATGCTGGGACAGAAGAGAAGGGTTCAGAGGGAGAATCCAAGGAGGCTCCAAGAACAGGTGCTTCAAAGTTGGATACCAAAACTGTCGAGGCCAATTTGGAGCAATCAAGATGAGGAACTTGGACTTGTCCTGTTTTATCTTTAGTAATACCCGAGGAAGTAGAGGAAGAGGAGGGAAGGCATATCCCGAAAGGTTTCTCCAGCTGAAGGACAGGGCATCCACTTTCCAAGCTGCTTTGTGGAATGACCTGGTGCAAAAGTGAGGCAGCTGATGATTGAGATGGGATGCAAACAGATCTATCTGGGGGCATCCCTAAACTGCAGTAATCCTGTTGAATAAGTTGGTGTCTAGCATCCATTCGTGAGGATCCAAAATGTTCCTGCTCAGGCTGTCTGCTAAGAGATTCTGTTCTCCTGGTATGAATTGGGCCTGGAGATGTAGATTCAGATTTAGAGCTGTGTCCCATAAAGCCATAGCTAGCCTGCAAAGGGGGTACGAATGAGAACCCCCCCTGCTTGTTTATGTACCACATGACTGTGGTGTTGTCTGTGTAAATCAAAAGAGGCCCTGGATGCAAAAGGTTCTTGAAGGCTAGAAGAGCATTTTGAACTGCCAACATTTCCTTCAGATTGATGTGCCAGTGAAGATGATCCTTTGTCCAGGTTCTCTGCTGGCAATTGCCTAGAAAATGTGCTCCCCAAGCATAATCCGAGGCGTCCGTGGTTATGATTTGAGAAGGTTGAGGAAGACGGAAAGGCTTTCCTTCATTTAAAGCACACACCCTGGACCACCAAAGGAACTCCTTCTGGCGGCAGGGGATCAGAGGAATCAGAGTGTCCAGATCGCGGTAATGCTGCGACCATACACTTTTCAGATACCATTGAAGCTTTCTCATATGGAGCCTTGCATTTGGAATCAACAGAATGCACGAAGCCATGTAGCTCAGTGCCTGCAGGAATTTCCTTGCAGTGAGCTAAGGTAGAGTTGCCAAAGTCTTGAAAATTGAAGCCAGCTGTATTTGTTTTTCTGTAGTGAGGAAGGCCCTTTGTAAGGTTGTGTTTAAGAGGGCTCCCAGAAATACCATTTGTTGAGAAGGGATCAAATGTGACTTTTTTGTGTTCACTGAAAATCCCAGTAGGAGGAGAAGACATTGAACAAAATCCAGATGTTGAAGTAAAAGTTCCTTGCTGTCTGCCTGAATAAGGCAGTCGTCCAAATAGGGGTAAATCTGAATCCCCTGGAGTCTGCAATAAGCCACTACTGGTGCCAGGCACTTGGTAAAGACTCTGGGCGCAGTAGATAAACCAAAGGGCAGTACAGAGAATTGAAAGTGTCTCGATCCTGCCTTGAACCTGAGGAATTTCCTGCATTCCTGCCTGATGGGAATGTGTAAATAAGCTTCCTTTAGGTCCAATGTCACCATCCAGGCATCCTGAGAGAGCATTGGAATCAGCTGCTGCAGAGTAAGCATCTTGAATTTTGGAATTTCCAAAAAGGTGTTTAACACAGAAAGGTCCAGAATAGGTCTCCATGAGCTGTGTTTTCTTGGAACCAGAAACAGTCTCAAATAAAAACCTTTTCCCATCTCTGAGAGTGGAACAGGCTCTATGGCTCTCATGGCCAGAAGAGCATCCACTTGATTTAAGGCCTCTGACCATTGATGTTTTGGCAGATCTGGCCAACCGAAAGCCCTTGGCAAGGTATGAAAGTGGAATTTGTAGCCTTTCAAAATCACGTCCAATACCCATTTGTCCTGGGTAATATGAGTCCAATTTCTGTAAAAAAGCGAAAGTTTTCCTCCGAGAGGGGCATCCAGGTAAAGAGGTCCTGTAGCCCAACCGAGAGTCATTGAGTTTGCTTTCTTTGAGATTGGGATCTGTCTTCTCCCCTTCTAGGTGAAGAAGCAGTCCATTGCCTCGATCTGAAGGAGGCCTGAGCTTGGCCACGACCTCTGGAGCATCTATATCTTCCCCTTTGAGGCCTGTCAGACGTGGGAAAGGACCAATTCTTGGAGGGCCAATTCCTGAAAAATCTAGGAGGCTGAACTTGCAAGAAATCTTTCACAGTTTGCATAGATTTTGCCTTTTCTTCCATCTTTTTAATAACCTCCTCAGCCTTAGATCCAAAAAGAACATCATGCTGAACAGGGGCATCTAATAATTTAGCCTTAACCTGTTCAGGTAAACTTTGCTCACGAAGCCAAGCATGTCTCCTGATAACAGTACCAGAGGCTGCGGCCCTGTAAGAAGCATCCAAAGCATCAAAACTACAATGCAAGCTATGTTTGTTCAGTTGTTCAGTTGCATGCAATACATCCTGTAGTTCCTTATCTTCTGCACATGCAGGAAGGGAAGCAAGCTTTTGCTTTAAAACAGACAAAAGAAATTGCTGATACTTAAACATATGAAACTGGCAATTTAAAGCCCTAACAGAAAGGGTAGCAGAAGTATATACCTTTTTGCCCCACCTGTCTAAAGCACGAGAATCCTTCTCAGAGGGAATAGGATTCTTAGAAGTAGCAACTTTAGCAGCCTTAGAACCCTGAGATATAGTTTCAGGATCTGCAGAAGGATTCTTAAATAAGAACAAATGAGACTCAGGAACCCTATAAAACCTATCAGGCTTAGAGGGAGCAGGAGGCATGGAATTAGGATTCAAATTAGCCTCGGAAAAAGCATCATCCACAATGTCAAGAACAGGAGGGATAGCCAAAGGCCTATGTTGAGGAAGAAGAAGAAATTCTCTAAGCCTCTTCTTGGAAGCAGAATAATCCTGATCTTCCCAATGAAAATGTTCCCTCATCTCATGTAAGGTTTCCCCAAAAGAAAAATCTTCAGGTGGAGAGGCAGAGGGCAAAGAGTCCTCAGCATCCGAATCCTCATAAGGAGGAAAAGAATATTCCTGATCAGAGGAAGAGACAGAAGAAATAGAAGCCTGGTCAGAGGAATCCAGAGGAACATCCTGTCGAGGCCTTTTCTCAGGTGGGGGGTGAGAACCCCTAATCATTGTAAGCAAATCTTCAGCCATCCTTAACAATTGCTTCTGTGTCCTGGGAGTAGATTCAGAAGAAGCTTGAGCAGGAGCTTTAGACTTAACAGGAGTCTTTGTCTTTGCCTTTGCCTTTGAAATAGTGATGTGAGTAGGCCTGAATACCCCCTCAGAAGCCGGTACCTGCACAGCGGTTCCGGACCCATCCGAGGGAGCGACGTCCGAAGGTCCTGCAGCAGATAAAATAGAAGGCCTTGATGGCTCCCCATGGGAGTCCGTATCGGCCATCGGTTCAGAAGTGGTGGACGACAGGGGCTGCAAAAGCGCCTCACTGACGACAGCCGAACCGGACGCCGGCTCCAGCTGCAACCAGTCCTGTTTGGACCTCGGAGGCCTGTCCTTGTCTTTGCGCTTCTTTTGAATTCCGGTAGTGTCCGACGACATTCTATAATTGAAGCGTCTGTCAAAGTAATTCAGAGCCCAGTCGTACCTGCGTTTGATAGTACGAGAATTAAACCTGGCACAGAACCGACAACAAGAAACGTCGTGGTCAGGGTCTAAGCAAGGTAGACAGTAAGAGTGGAAATCTTTATGAGGTATTTGTTTCCCACACGTAATACAATTATTAACTTTTTCTGACATCGGAGGAACAAGAAAAAGATTCCCCAACAGGGTACTTAGCTTTGAGAAGAGAAGTAAGAACTTCGGACCGACAACAACCAAAAACGCTGTTCGAAAATCGCCAACCAACGACTTGCGAGCTGCTTTCCACCGCACGGCAAGAAAGACTGGAGAAGATGGCGTCGGCTGAGGGCTATGTACCAGAGCATACTGACGTTGGAGTACTGGCTTGTACAGCCGACGCCGGACCCAGACTTTGGGATTCTGGCCGACCACAGGCTGCCTGCTGGCAGGAGCACCCTACAGTTATGACTGCAACAGTGAAACACGATGAACATCGACAGCAATGTGGAAGAAAGATACCCAGATATTTCCAATAGTAGTATGAGCAAAAGGTCTTATAAAAAAGAGTCTATAATCATATTTAGATATGTTACCAGTACATGTAACTCTGCACAAATTGCATGAAGTGCTGCCAAAAGCACTTTTGACTGACATCAGAGTGAAGCAATACTATTTTGTGAATTGTATTTGCACTTTGACTTAGGAATGGAGTCCATTCCTGTCATGGTATTAGAAACCCATCTAGAGCCAAGGTTTACACCATAGGGTGGCTATCCCTGATGCAGTTTCTCAATGCAAATACCCTTGAACAATTAGTATGAGTACCATCTAGGGAGAACATCATCTTAGATCTTGTCCTTACTAATATGGGTGTATCTTGTACAATCCCTTTGCTTATACTCATCACTTAAGTGTGACCATAAAACCACCTCCTCTGAAATAAAATTTACCCTAGAGACCCCTTCTGCCCATGGAAACTTTAGAAATTTCTCAATGGCAAACAATTCCTGTAAAATCCAGTTACTTCTACTTAATATAGAGAAACCTATACCACTATACCACCATGTAAATAGCTGCATAGATGCATCTGTACCATGTAGTAACAAGTGCAGGGTAAACCTCAGCAAGAAACCACATGGTAGAACTGTATCATCAATGACCTTTACCATAAAAGGAAGAAACTTTTGACCAAAAGTAAGAAGAGCAAATCTCAGAAAGACAAAGCTCTTGTCATTAAAACAGACAAACTCAGGTAGTTAATAAAATCCAATTTTGAGGCTAAAAGAGCTACCCATGCCAAAGACAATCCCATGCTCCTTTTTTGTTATATTTGTAATCTGACAAGCACACTGCTGTGAATGATTACCTA
Source organism: Protopterus annectens (assembly GCF_019279795.1). Taxonomy (NCBI): domain Eukaryota; kingdom Metazoa; phylum Chordata; order Ceratodontiformes; family Protopteridae; genus Protopterus; species Protopterus annectens. Next base: position 454,562,867 of record NC_056751.1, read on the forward strand.
CTCTGAGGCTGAAGATATAACAAAACTATGGCTGATAAATTCAGCTCAAATTTTACCCCACCATCACCTGCATCTGATCTACAAAATATACCTGAAATTGGCTCTCTTTCAGCTATCAGACAAGACCAGATTTTGAAAGCACCATCAAAGCTAAAAATACCACATAGCTAGGTCCTGACAATATCCCTGGATGCATCTTAAATAGCATGAAGGATGGAATTAGCCACTCCACTAACAACACTGTTCAACCTCAATCTCCATACATGTTTTGTACTAACTGAACAGAGAATAGTATATTCATTCCACTACATGAGGGAGGTCCTTCCACAGATTCAGAAAATTGCAAACCTATAAGTCTGACCAGCCTGACATGCAAAGGCATGAAATGACATATTATGGAACCAATCAAAAAGGACATGGGGAACTTCCAAACAATGTCTCATCTCAGTCTGAATTTGTCAAGGTCTTGTCATGCTTAGCCTGGTGGTCTTTTCTGAGAAGGTCACGAAAACAATGAACAGAGATGAAATGGTACACATTGCATATCACGACCTAGCCAAAGCTCTTGACATAATCCCTAAGGCATAGTCCCATGCAAAGCGGCAATAAACCCTTATGTCACTCAATGGATTGATAACTGGTTCACACATAAGATGCAGGAGATCAAAGTGAAGCTTCCTCTACAAAGAGACTAGTCACAAGTGGATTTCCAGAGGGTTTACTGAGGGGACTTCTCCTTTTTGGCATACACTTCTCTGATGTAAAAGCCAATATCATAGGGATCAGTTTAACTAAGTGATTGAAAGCTAAGAGCAGACACTGAATCCCCAAATGACTTAGTCATCCAGCAGAAAAGGTTTGTCTGAAACAAATAACTAGTGCCAAATTCATGGACTGAAACAGAATGCCAAAACAAGCATTATTGCATCTTTTGGAAAGTCATCAGCCCTAAGGGTTGACCCAATTGTTTGGGATCTGTGAAGCTATGTAGAAAGTGATCTAACATTCAACCAATGTGTGTCCACTGTCATAAGAAAATCCTTCAGCTCAGCTTATAAAGAAAGGGGTTGTCTCTAGATCTAGAAATGACATATCCCCCCCCCGCCCGCTTACTCAGCAGTCACTTGGCCAGTTGTTTATAAGGAACAAAGCACAAATTCATCGCACTAAATACTGTATAACAAAAGTATTCTATATCCTTAAATTACATTGAATTAAATAAAAAAATGGCATTATTAGTGATTTAAATAATTAAAATAAGTTTAGCAAAAAATAGAAATCTATAATAAAAATATGTTAAAAATCCAGTAGTTCAAGTAATACAATCAATAACAATACCACATCATAAACTACTCTAAGTATGGATATGTGCAAATAAACTACAATTTAGCTGTCCTGAATTTAAAAGAAAAAACTGGAAGAACTGAAAGCATATCATTTAATAAGGGTGGGTTCATGACATCCAGTCTTAGTTGCCAAAGTAATTCCTTAAATTCAAGTCTTGATTCCAATTCATCAGCGTTCAGAGTATGTGTTATTTTCTCCAGTACTGCAAATGTAAAACCATTAGAATCACTACATACAGTACAGTGCCTGTATAAAGTGTGTTTGAATTGCCAGACCTAATATATAGGTGTACATAAATTATTTTTTGTAATACCTATTAAATTTTATCAGTATAAAAACTAGAATATTTCAAGCATATTCAAATATAAATCACACCCATAGTTTTGCAATTGCCCTTTACTAATTTAACTTTATTCTCTAAACCATCTTAAGAGCAAAATTCTCCACAGTCAAGATATAGGAGCATTGACTGCATGAACCACATTTTATTGTACCCAGCTGTACATCTATAGTCTCTTTACTTTTGTCATTATTAACAGATTCAAATAATCCTTTAAAATTTGGAGCTCTCAAATACAAACCTGGAATCTAAGAAGGGGTCTATATTTGTTTCCCCATTCTTTAATTTCCCCAGAAATAAATACCTATGATAAAGTCTAAAGTTTAACCTCTTTCTAAAAACATAGCTTTGAAAATTGCAAACTCAACTTACATGTCAATTTTTTTTAGAGGTCACCCAAGCCCATTTAATAATTTGTCCTTTCATTAAACAACTTAAGGTTCAAAGGATGGGAATGATTAAAATGTATGCTGGAATTATTAAAAGTGGGTTTTTAAAGATTCTAGAATAAAAACACTTATCTGTTGTAATCCAGGTAATTTATGTCATTGGTATTATAATTCCAAATAAATTTAAAATAGGTAGTAGTGGTTTAAAAAAAAAAATAAAATTCCCAAATAAGATCTTCCAGGATATCTTATAAGACAAAAATATCATCTCAATATCTTATAATTTACAGTACTTGTAATAATCTTAATTAAATACATACTTTTTCTCAAAAATAAATTATTGAAAGTCACGAGTCTAAGATTAGATAATGCATACTTATTAGAATTTTGAACAACTGCATTGTTCCCAAAGGTCTTTGAGTATTCGAATTTTCCAATAGTTCAAAATGGGAAGACAGTTTGTATACTGAATTTACTACATTATTTAACCATCACGGCATGGAACTGATGGAACTAATTATCAAATTTAACAGAAATATGATTTCTGATTTTCTGAAATAATCTGTTTTAATAAGCACATAAAGGATGACATTGCTTGAACAATATCAAGGTGCTTATAGCAATGATTTTTAGGATAAATAAAAATGTGATTTGAATAAGGAACAGAAGATTAAGAAATAGAATAGGGATATGAAAAAATGCAGTAATAATACTGTTTACCCCCTAAGGGTTAACAAAAGTAACAGTACTTTTAATGGTTCAAGAGACATTGCTGTTTATTCTATGATCCCAAATCATGACACTGTTTTACAGGATATTAATGAATGCAACCTTAATTCCAATCAGGAGTTTCTTACATTACAGGGATCAGAACAGATTTTTTCTCATGCCCACTATCCCCTAGAACTGGGACTGAGCATGATGTCCCCCCTGTAATTAATCAATTTCAGTCAGACAAAGAAAAGCAAGGGAAAGGTAAGGGCTGGAAATGGTAGTTGTACCCGACACAAATGCCATTATGTCTTATCAAAGCATTAATATTTTCATTTATAATCATGTCACAATTACCCCCACAACATTTTTTTGCTTTCTAAAGGGTTTAAATTTATTCCTATCCCCACCCCCATTTATTATAGCTGACTCTATTACTGAATTATTTACTAGAAAACTTAATCTTGCTTTTAAGTATAAAAACAATAATCATGTTATGTATCTCACAAGAATAGGTCTTCCAGTAAAAAGAAAAGTCATTTTAATCCTAGCATGCATCCTGTCATACAAAAGCCTTTGAGAAAGCTTGGATTAATGATTATTATCATTTAAATAAAGAAACAGTAAAGTCAGGAAGCATAATTTAACACTTTCTGAAAAAAATGTTGCTCAATTTCTTAAGGGACGATTGAGCTATTAGAGTAATGAGACCAGATAAAGGTAGAGGAATTGTAATTCTGAAATCAATTGATTATTCAGGTGCTATGATTGATATTTTACATGACTCATGTACCCATCTACAGGTGTCTTGTAATGAGATCCACATAGCACATCATGAGATTGAATTGGTCTTAGAAGAATTGTTACTTGAAGAAAGAATATCTGAAGATCATTTTTCATTTTTTATGTGAAAAAAAACACTAGTCCCAACAGTGTTTGGGATACCAAAATTTCATAAAGGTATACTAAAATTCAGACCAGTAGTTATGGCTAATGGTGTGATTACATACTCCCTTGCTACCTTTATTGATAGGAAATTGAAACCTCTGCTTTCCTCTAAATTTCACATTCTTAAGGACTCTTGGGACTTTTTAAGGAGACAGACCCCAAATATATGCTCAGGAAACCTGGATTTCCTGATGATTGAGTCTCTGGATATTTTTTACTTAGATCCCATGAGATGAAGGCTTAGATTTATATCATGAGAGCCTTATATCCTGCTCCTTTTTGTCAGCTTAGGATATACAACTGATTTGTATATGATGATTATGGTCCTTGACAATAATTTTAACTTTCTTGAAGGAGAGTATTATAAACAGGTTAAAGGGGTTGCAAAGGGGGCAGTTTGTGTCCAAGATTTTTTTTAAAACGTGGTCTTACTAGCATGGGAGAAAATGTATGTATTTAATTCAGATTATAAGTACTGCAAACTATATTTTAATATATTCAGAAGATATTTTTTTCTTATGAGCTGGCCCAGAAGATCTTACTGGGGAATTTATTTGTTTTTTAAATAACACTATTGCCTATTTTAAGTATATGCAGAATTACAATACTGAGGTAATAAATTACATAAACAGAGGAATTACAACAGATAACAGAGGGGTTTTATTCTATAATCTTTAGAAATCCCATTTTTAGTAATTCCTATCTACATTTCAATAACTCCCATCCTATGAGACATAAAAAAAAAGTTTAATTAAAGGAACAAGTATTAGACTGGCCCAGATGACCTCTAATAAAGATGATTTCGAAGTCAAGTTTGTGAAATTAGAAACTATGTTTTTAGAAAGAGGTTACAGTTTAGATTTATTTGAGGTATTATGGATGGGGTACTTAAAGAATTGGAAAATAAATACAGCTCCCTTCTTGGGGTAGGTTTTGATATGATGTGAATGCTATCCTCAGTTATGATATATTAATAGTACAGGACAGGGGATCCTATCAATGTGCATTAGTTCTTGAATATCTTAGCTGGGGAGAATTTTGTTCTTAAAATGGTTTAGAGAGTAAAGTTAAATTAGTAAACATCAATTGCAAAAGTAGGAGTGTGATTTATATTTCAATATGCTCGAGTTGTTTTAGTTTTAGTATTGGTAAAACTGAACAGGAAATAAAGAAAAGACTTTATGAACACCTATATACTATTAGGTCTAGTAATTCAAACAATACTTATACAAGCACTCTGTTGTATGAAATGATTCTAGTAGTTTTACATTTGAAGTACTAGAGAAAGTTACACTTAATATGAGGGATGGTGAATGGGAATCGAAATTTGAATTTAAGGAATTACTGTGGCAACTAAGAGTGGATGCCATGAGCCCACCTGGATTAAATTATATGGAATCAGTTCTTGTAGTTTTGAAATTAAGGGCAGCTAAATTGTAACAAGTTATCTGCATATACCCATATTTATAGCATTTTATGATGCAGTATTTTTGTTGATTGTATTACTTGAATTATTGGATTTCTAGCATGCTTTTGATATAGCTAAATTCTATTTTTTAAAGTTTTTTTAATTATTAAAATTATTGATAAAGTAAAAAATTTGTTTAGATTTAATTTGAAGTAATTTAAACAGAATAATTTTAGTATACAGATTTAGTATGATGAATTTGTGAGTTGTTTCTTAAAATCAAATCTTTACAAGGAAGTGATGTAAGATGATATTTTTTCTGATGATGTTCTGGGTTCTTGGAATGAAAGCACTTAATCTTTTTTTATGAAATAGCTTAGAATCGTCACTGGCATTTTTTTCTTCATTTCATTCCATTTTACTTGTTTGCCAGAGTGATTTGAAATACATCTGTTTCCATGTTTGCTCCATAACATTCTTGTGTTGGATTATTGGTTATTTTAGCACCATTCACTTCCTTTTAGTCTAGATGATGGATTAAATGTATTCTGCTTGCTCTCAAAGTAACAGGCACTGCCTCGAGTTGAAGGGATGTTCATTCAATACTATTTAGTGCATTATTTTTTTCATCTTACAAACTGTCTTACATGTTCTTGCACTTAAAGGAAATCCTGAATGGGATTGATACATTTTCAGGTGAGACACAGGGAGAAAAGTTCCACAGTTATTAAAGATACAAGTGTGAAGAATGTTGCCAAATACATAAATAAATATTCTTAGGATATGAACTTATATGAAGCTGCTGTGAACAAACACCAGTTGGCTTTCCTGTTCTGATCACCAAGTGTGAGCCCACTGGACCATATAGTCCCTTATATCCCTTTACCTAGCTGAGTTCTGCAGTTTTATTTCATTTTTTTTTTACTACAAAGTATCTGATTTTATGGTTATCTCTCAGCATTTGTGCATCTGCCTGCAGATATTAAACTATCTACTTCTAGCTGTCTTCAGGGCCTTCATCTTTGAGTTGCCAGAGGGATAAATCCACAGGATCTACTGAGTCATGGTTGAGAATGGGTTTCAACTAATTCATTCACTTGGTTAGCAAATGTAAAAATAAACAGAATAAAAAATAAAAGGATGTAGGAACAGTACCTCATTTTATTTTATCCTCTTATCACTACTAAATTTTTTTAAACAATAAGCAAGTACATTATACATAGATTTCTGAAGGAATGTTATATGAAGCCTCTTTGAAACTCCCTTATAAGCTGTGTATCCCTTGAGTTTGATATTCCATCACTAGATAGCTGCTTCAGACATAAAGATATAAAAATAAAAAATATCATTGAGGAAAAATGTTACTTTATAAGCAGGTAGAGGTAGCAATACTTACCACCTCAACTGAGCAACGTGCTACTGTAAACAATACATGCCTTCTCTTTACAACTTCTATGCCCAGAAAATAGATTTCAAATCCCATAACATATGCAAATCTAATGCACTGAGACAGACTGAGTGATAGTTCTCTGTTCAATTAAAAATGAAATAACACAACTCACCAGGAAAAATACTAAATTGATAAATTAAGGAACTGTGCACTTTTCCTATAAAAAATCACTTCATTAGCCTTTGTTTAGATAGACTGCAAATTAAATTGAATACTTTATTAATTTTAGAATATGATCGTTACTCTGCAAAAAGTTGCAGAAATATCTGCAAATTAACTTAAGCCAAAATTATACACATTCCCTTGTTTAAGCCATGCTGCACGTCTTTTGAATATATTCTGCATAACAGCTACAGAGTTTAATATTCATTGTCAAAGCATCACTTACATAATCATGACTTTCTTCCTTAATCAGAAAAATTGCCCTGATTTCTGCCCTCTCCACAGCATTCATTAATGTGTACGAGTGACTTATTTTCAGACTACATAATTACACATTACCTTAACCCTTTATGCCCCTTCTAATGTATGTTTTATATTCATTTGTTAATGAGGTTTTGGCTGAGAAACCAGATTTTGACTGGTGCGTACTGCAATATTAGATGTCCTGGAGAATCTGCCTTGCCTGAAATACACAAGAATGCCATTTATTTGTTCTTTTTCAAGATGAGTTGGCTAGGACAACATCCCTTTTCACAGACAAGACACAATTAACAGTACAGAAATACGATAATGAGTAATACATAATCACACCACTCATCTGTGCAGATTTTTGCTTCAAGTCTTTGGTTTGTTCCTCACAAAATCTGTGGTTTTCTGGCAAATCATAGAGGATTTAAGTTACTAAATAATGAAGAAATAATGACATATATGACTTTTAGACTTCATATCCTTCAAAAAATGTAAACAAACAAAAATATTGTTATTCTAGCAGCTTTCTAATTATATAAGAGCAATATTTAAACTCTGTCTCTATTTGTGGGCCTCTGTCCCCCCATTATCAAACACTTTGTCCAGATGCATTACATTAAGAGGTTTAGAGGTATGTGCATAATATTTTACAATGCTATAAACATTGTAATACACATACAATACCATCAGAGTTTAGTTAGAATACATTATACTTAATACACAGATAAACTTGTTAAAATTATGTTCTTTTTATTTGCATGTTAATATAATAAAAGGTAAATGTCACAATGTGCTGTTTATAATGCTGCTGCTGTGTATAGGTCTTCCACCAAAGATTGTTCTTAAGTGCATCATATATCTTTAAGCATTTTACCACTCACTACTGTGTATGCATAAGTTTTACTATCAATACAATGTGGCAAAAAAAGATGCAATCAGAACAGCCACTTAAGAAGCTGTAAAATATTCCTCCTTTAAAAAACAAAGAAAAATAACCACGCATGACTGCACATTGTCTTTAACCCTGTTTATATCTGGCTTGGTAGAGAGTCTGTATTGACAGCAGTTTAATTAGCCAAATAACCATTCTACCAGTTTTAATGTTTAGCATACAGGAGTTTAGACCTTAGTCCTTATGTGTTATCTTACCAATGAGAGATTACAATGCCACTAACCGTTTCTCTGGCTTCTATAGCCTTTTCATCATCTCCATGATAGCCCTCTCAATATGGAAGTCAATTTCCCCCACCTTGCTGTCTCCCTTTCAAGCCTTTTTTTTACCCTTGCATCATATTTTCTAACCACATTGCTTGCACAGATCAATAGATAGCACTCAAATAGCAGTTTTCCAGTGACAGGTTACCAGTTTCTTAATCAGGTCAGTATTTATTGCTACTGTCTCCAGCTTCTCCTCTAGTTTCCACCCAGAAGAGATGTTTGCCTCTATGAACATACAGAATCCCAAGCAATGAAATATTTTTCCTATATACTTACTCATATAATGCCTACATTATAGTCAAAAATATATACGATTGAAAGTCACGCTTCATATATTAGTCTGTCCACCTACATTGTGTACACTATCATTTTACTTCCACTTATAATGATATAGTTTTTCCCATGGAAAGGTACTGTTTGTCCAAAATCCTCATGTATATGTCATGCATTGCTCATAAAACTCATTGGCGATGTATAAAGCTTCTTTCTAAAAATATTCTATTTGCCAACATTTTATTCACAAATCTAAGCTTTAAATGATTCATGCTCTTATGAGCCTTATGCTCACCGAGTTACTTCTACATAATGTACCGACATGGACGCTTTCATCTAACTTCCATGATTCTACATTCACCATTCTTTTACACAATACATCTGTGCTTTGATCTTAAGTCTCGTTCTCTTTCTTCATCTTCAGAATAGGTTTCAAGTATTCATATTTCAACCAGAAACTCACTAAAAATAGATTTGAGCTCTGACTGACTTAAAACTTGTATACCTTATTTTAACATCAACCAAGATGTACATTTGCTTTGTGATGGAGCCTCTTTACCCCGGAGCTAGAAATCAAGGAACTGACACTTTTGAGGGGTGGTCACTAAAAACAGGAAGGGATTTACACAGTATTTCAAATGCAGCTTTCTGCATCAAGCATATTTTCCCTCAAGAGAACAAAAGGAACCTGCTCCAGACCTAGGACTGGACTCGTGTATTTTCAGATCCCAAACAAGACTCACTTTGGAACACTGTTTCCCAGTTCCAGGTAACTAACTAACTAACTAACTATAACACACATACACACACACACACACACACACACACACACACACACACACACCCCGGGATAGGCTGACACAGACTGATGTGTCCCCTCTTTCCAGATTACAAGGTAGATTGTTGCCACCAGTCAAATACAATAAGGCTCTTACAAAGAAGTAACCAATTATACTACATCTACTGACATAAATGTTAGAATGTGACTGAAGCAGTAAGGCTTATCGGAGTGGCCATAGTGTCACTAAAATAAGCACAAGTACTCTCAAAATGTTAAAAATTATTCAATAAAAGACCAGCCACAATGAAAAGGCATACACATGTTTAATAAGGGAAAATAAAATAGAGAGCAGGAGAATATTTAATATTTATTTGCAATAAACATGAGAGCTTTCAGTCACAGGGAATATAAAAATAACACATCTGAAAGAATCTCACAGATGCAGAATAAGAAACACTAACTTATCTCACTGTACTTTTAACTGAATTAAAGACAAACTGTCCTTAGTTATTATATCACAAATCAAGATGTACTGCTGAGATGTTCACTTTCACAAGGCAAGATGCTATACTATACACTACTGAACTGTACAACTAACAACTGAACAACTACTGAACTGTGATAACTGACAGATCTTTTATATCAGAGTGCATATTAAAAGAAAAACAACAAACTGCTGCTGCCAGACTTATATCCTTCAGCTGGTTATAGAATGGAATGACATTGAGTCACCTGACTGTCACAATTCACCTTCAGAACTCTGTTAAGATTATGTTGCAGGATTAACAACTTTTACAAATACATTTTAATACAAACATCTGTACAAATAAATGTCACAGTCAAATAACATAAGATTATTTAAAATCTTCAACCAGCCATGCTGAAATATACCATACACACACACACACACACACACACACACACACACACACACACACACACACACACACACACAGTCTTACTTCTCCTGGTAAAGCTGGCAATAACTCACAATGTCACATCTCCCCCACCACTTTGAGGGCTCAAGCTAGTTTTTCAAGTGACCCTGGAAAAATTTTGCTTAATAGAAATGGGCCTGTCTGAGAACACATTAACCTATACCCTGTCTTCAGAATCCATCTGCATTGGCATTGCTATAATCTGGAATGGCTAATACAGGGGGTCCTCCCAAAAACCCTTTAAGTTTTTGGAATGCCTGCTGGCAGGCTGGGATCCCCACTACCTTGTCTGGTCTGCCTTTTCTGTCAGGTCTGTGAGGGGAGCAGCTATTGTACTATCATTGCAAATTAACTTTCTATAGTACCCCACTGTCCTCAAAAATGCCATCACTTGCTTTTTAGGTCATGCCTGAACAGCTTCCACCTTAGCAGTTTCTGGCCTAATCTTACCGCTCCCCACAATATGTCCCAGGTAGGAGACCTCTGCCATACCCACCTGACACTTACTGTGCTTAATGATCAGTCTTCCTTTTGCAGTCTGCCCAAGATGCCCCCTGACATGTTGAGGCTTCATTATGCTAACATAGTACAATCTGGGCCCTTGCTTCCTGCCAAGCAGGTTTACCATATAACTAACATTACTGACCTTTTTTACCACTTTAAGGGTTCCTCCAAAGCTGCCTGCAGCTTATTGTGTCTCACAGAAAAAAGCACCATCACCTGCTGTCCGACAGCATACTCTCGGTCTCAAGCATTGCTGTCATATCAGACCTTTTCCTGCTATTTGGGCTGCTGCCATGTTCTTCTTAGCCAAATCTATGAGCTCCCTAAGCCTTGTCCTGAGATTTAGGACAAATGCCACAACAGATTCCTTGTGGAATTCATACTCACACTTATTATGAATCAAATCTAAAGTTTAACATTTTTTTAAACTTGCCCTCCTTTCTGCTGCTGTGTGTCCTTGGCTGAGCGCCAACACCTACACTTTCACCTGGACTTACCCTTGAGTTTTCGCCTGGGTGGAATCCCACATCTATAATTTTGTCTGCATTCTCAGCCAACTGCTCTAAGACATTTTATCAAACCCTGCTATCTCCTGCAAGCTTCTAATACAAGAAATCAAGAAACTTTCACCTGGACTTACCCTTGAGTTTTCGCCTGGGTGGAATCTTACACCTATATTTTTGTCTGCATTCTCAGCCAACTGCTCTAAGACATTTTATCAAACCCTGCTATCTCCTGCAAATTTCTAATACAAGAAATCAAGAAAGTATGTTTATGTATGACATAGCCTTGAAATTAAATACCCAGTAAACCCTGCTAGGTGTTCTGTTTGCTCCCAGTCAAGTTAGCCAGCAGCAAACCCCTTTGTTCCCCTATCCCCATTCCCCCCTTACCTAGACCCCTACTTCTCTTGCTCTCATCTCCCCTCAGTCTAGCTTAGTCCCGTGGAGCCCTGGTGTATTTAAGTGCATTTCTACTTTTGTCCACTAGATGTCAGCCTTTCCCCAACAATATCTACTTCACTAATATCTACTTCTATTTTCACTTTCCCTTACATTTTCTTTAATTCCCATTGTTTCTTTTCCTCTCGCTCTTCTTTATTTCAATCCATTCCTACCTACTATTCCTAGGCCACCTCCACTTACCTTTGTGCTAGTCAGCATTCACTGATAGTTTTTCCAAACTCTACTGACTACTTTGATCTTATTTTCCCGTATCCCACTGTACTTTCTCTAGCTCTCTCATTAACTCTCTGTTAAATCATATCTACCTGCAAACACCCCTTCCGGTCTGTACCTGACTAACCCTATCCCTGATCCTCCCCCTCCCTCCTGAACTTCCTCCTGGAAGCTTTAAAGTCCCTCCTAACCTCGGGGCACCATTTTTAAACTTGCCCTCCTTTCTGCTGCTGTGTGTCCTTGGCTGAGCGCCAACACCTACAGTAAGTTATCTATTTTCGTTATTGTTTCAACTACTGCTTATGCTTGGTGTTTAGCGATTGTTTGCCTGAAGAGGCATAAGGGTAAGCTTATTCCCTGTAATCACTTTTTTAAATATCTAGGAATATGCTATCAGGTTTACACTGAGCTTACTTTATCCAAAACGCTAACTATTGGGTGTATGTCTCTGTACGTACTTTTTATCTCAAGCTGTACAAGTTTAAATGTAAGTGAATATCGACTGTACAAGTTTAAAAGCTTTTTGAATCAGATATGACTTAATGTTTGCATACTACCTGCTATTATGATGCAAACTGCCGCTACAGTGTTACATATTACTTAGACTTCTTATGTGATCTAAATGAAGGTAACTGCTGTGTTAACGCATATATCTGCTTTTCCTAAGATTTATAGATGTCTACCTTACTGTGACTGTACTAGTTCAGTAGTTGCGACTAATGCTACATAAGTTTAGATACTTGGTCCTACTTTTAGGCACAAATGTTTAATCACCTGTACGGTTCTGAACTATGCAAATAATCCTGCTATGGAACTAACCCCTAATTCCACATAACTGGTAATGTCTAAGCATTGTCACTGTCTTTATTTCAATTTCACTCCTGCTGCTTTTGGTTATATGTATTTAAAGATCTCGGCACTGCTCTGCCCTTTTAAAGAACCCTTATCCACAACGAAGCAACAGTACAGTGTTTTAGCTTTTAAATAGGGTTTAGAATCATAACCCTGTTTTTTATTTACTGCTGTATATATTGCAATTTTTACCCGCCATTTAGTTGAACTGCTGTTTATATTGTGATTTTTACCTGCCATTTAGTTGAACTCAAGTGCAAAACGGAGTGCCCTTGCACGCTCAGACTTGGCCTCAATCCAGTCAGCCAAAAGCAACCCAAATTTGTAGCTTATACAAGCATACCCTCCATTTGTTTAAATGCTTACTCTAAGGGCTGACTAGACCACTTTAGGCAGCAACCTATACTAATAGAATTTCAGGCAGTGCTCCCCACTGTGGAAGCGAAAACTACAAGGGTGTCCTACGCCACTTAACACTAGTAAACTGATTTATGTGTGTAGCCTAAACTCATGTATTTGTTCTACTCAATATAATTTTTCATGCCTGACTGCAACTATTACTTTATGTGATTTATTTTAAGTTATGTACTATTACTATCTGTTTATCCTTACTGGTCTATGTATATAGTGTTATTTACTGCTTTAATATAACTTACTTTCTCATTTTATCTTCTGTTCCTCAGCTTTCACCTGGACTTACCCTTGAGTTTTCTTCTACTGACCACTTTGTGTATCCCGCTCCAGTCGCCCTATAGGCTCACTCCGCTCCCCTAGCCTGCCCCCAATTTCCACCCGCCCCCAGTACCTCTAACCTTCTACCCTCTTAACCACACCCCCTTTACCAATCAACCACTCTTTGAATCACTACTAGCCACACCCCATATCTATAACTCTACTCCCCTTATTTCTAAATCCCCTCCCTTCCACTTACTCTATCTTCCTAAACTAACACCTACTCTTCTCCCTACATACATACTACACTTTATTCTACCATGCCTTACAAATACCAATGTCTTCATACACTCTTACTCCTGATTACTCTTAACACAGCTTACCTTTTAACCTCCTATGAACAACCACTCCTATCTCCTGTTATCATCCCTTCCAAACAAACCCTAACACCTTTTCCTGCTTTATCTACAACCTTCCTAAATGCCACCATTAAGCCTAGTTTCTTTCAAGCTAAATATCACCGACTACATCATATTAAATACTCCATCTTAGGCAATAAAAAAATTCTTTACCTCTATTGCAAGCCTCCCCAATATTACAATTTCATATTACTCCACTTATTAAAAGATGGAGACATCCACCCCAACCCTGGCCCAAGCCCTACCCCATCCCCCATTAACTACAATCTCTACCATAAGATCCCATTACCAACTACCAATCCCTCCAAATCACTCTCAATATCCCATCTCAACATACGTAGTATATGTAACAAAATACCTCAAGTTAATGCCCTTCTGGCTGTCCAGCAATTCGATATTCTCTGTTTAACCGAAACATGGCTTAAACCCACAATAAAAGATACAGAAATCATCCCCCCAGGCTATAGCATCATTCGACAAGACCGTTTGAATAAAAAAGACGGAGGGGTTGCAATTATCTATAAAACAGGACTACAAATCAGCAAAATGAATTATAACCTACCTTCTGATAACAACATAGAAATAATTATTTCTAAACTGTTGCTTAACTCCCATAAATCAGTTTACATCATCTGCACCTACCTTCCCCCAGGTAAAAATCTAACTATATTAGAGGACCTCCTAAATTGGCTTTCTACCAATCTCCCTCAAGAAACAATTCTACTAGGAGACTTTAATATTGATTGGAATTTATGTAACAACACCAATCCTTCATCCCTTATTAACCTGCATAGCTTTTCACAAGCTATAAACTCTCCAACCAGAACAAACATAACAACAAAAAAAAAAAACATCTTAGACTGGATTCTAACAAATTGTTCACAACAAAACTATACAACAGGAACCCTCCCAGATGACCTTAGTGACCACTCTCTCATATATATTATTAGACATAAAACAAGCTTAAATTTCCCCTCTTCAGTCAGAAGCATCCACAGCAAAAAATACCTTGACCATGAACTGTTTCTAACAGAACTTAAACAATGTAACTGGTCTCCCTTTAAGTCTCTCCTTATAGATGAAGCAGTTAATTACTTTAATACCACCTTCCTAGCAATTCTAGACCAACATGCCCCAATCCGTTCCATAAGAATGAAAAATAAACCAGCTCCATGGCTCTCAAATCATACTAGGAAACTAATCCTCAACAGAAACAAATCTTGGGCTAAATGGCGGTCCACAAAGGACACAACTGATCACCAAACCTTTAAACAACAAAGAAATATTACAAAAAAGCTAACCTACAGGACAAAAAGAACGTTTATATACAACTACAACAAACATCCCTTCATCAACCACATAAATTTTGGTCTACTATTAACACACTACTATCCCCAGGCAGAGTGGAATCACCTAAACCACTAGGCTACAACCCAGACCGTCCAATGCAAACAGCTAATGCCTTCAATTCTTTCTTTACTACTACTATACTAAATCTAGCAAATCAGCAAAACCCAGACATATCTAACTTGCCCAGTCCAAGCTCTACTCCTCCCTCTTTTCACCTTGAACCTATACCCACCTCCTATATCTCTTCCCTACTTCAAAAACTAAAACCTAATACCCCCTCAGCTGAGCAGCTACCAGCCGAATACCTCAAAATAGGAGCCAAAGCCATTGCCTATCCAATCTTCATATTAATCAACAGAACCTTAAAAGAAGGTTTAATCCCATCAATCTGGAAAATCTCATATATTATTCCTCTTGATAAAGGTGGCGACTCTACTGATTTCTCTAACTTTCGTCCCATAGCTCTTCTCTCCCCACTTGCTAAAATCATGGAGAAATGTATCCATAAACAACTTATAACCCACCTACTCCACCATCAGCTCCTAGCTAACTGTCAACATGGTTTTCGGCCATTTCATAGTACCACCACAGCCTTACTATCCTTTACTAACTGTATCAACAAAAATCGTAACAATAATACTTTATCCTCTGCTTTCTTTGTAGACCTATCTAAAGCCTTCGACATGGTTAATCATCAACTTCTCCTCCACCTACTGAAGTCCCTCTCCTTTGATGATTCTGCCATGAACTGGTTCACATCCTATCTGGATAACCGAAAACAAGCTGTTCTCTGGCAAAACCATCTTTCTGACCTTCTTCCTACCTCTCTAGGTGTCCCACAAGGCTCAATTTTAGGTCCACTACTGTTTTCCATTTTCATAAATTACCTTCACCTCTCTATTCCACAGTCTACCTGTATTCAATATGCTGATGACTCCACTATCATTTGTTCTGCCTCATCCCAAACTGATCTTCATTCTCACACACAAAAAGCCTTCTCTACTATTGAAAAATGGTTCTCTAACCACTGTCTTCTCCTTAACCCTAAAAAAACCAAACTACTGCTCTTTACCCCATCTCATCTATCTCCCCCTCTCCATTTCACACTTACATCTGACGATGGCACTGTTATCTCACCTGACCCCACCACCTAACTCCTTGGAATTACTATTGACAATCAACTAAAGATTGACACTCACATAAATTCTACAATTAAATCTACTAACAAAAAACTTGGATCCCTTTATCGCATTAAACCTTTCCTGACACCAGTAGCCAGAGCCACAATAGCTAGAACCCATTTAATCTCTACCCTGTTATATGCTTCCCCCATATATACCAATGTTTCTAAAAATAATCTTAACAATCTTACTAGATCATACAATAATATTGCTAGATTTGCTACCAACTCTCCTTACAGGACCCACCACTGTCACAATCTAAAACAGCTAGGATGGCTTGAATTACCGCTACTACTACAATTTAACCAACTTATATTCGCCCACAAAGCCCTACACCAACCCAATAACACCCCAATTCTCTCTACCCTTATAAGACCTTATAATAATTTGAAGAATCTGCGCTCTGCCAACAAAATGTTGATACACACTTCCTTCTCTAATAACTTAGCAGGTGATTCCTTATTCTCAAACTCAGTTGGTAAAATATGGAATCAATTACCAAATGACCTCACTACCCTTACCACTCTCCCACTATTTAAAACTAACCTAAAACTTTTCCTCTCCAATCAATGGTTATGCTCTTGCAACAACCCTGACTAACCATTTGTTTTTTCTCTAACTACCTGTCACCAATCAAAATATTATTCTCTACCATAAATCTCTACTTCTAACCATTCCTTATAACTAACCCACCTTCTTATTCTTTGCACTCTCCTCCCTGAGTATTACTTCTTATCTAAAACTCTATTAGCCATTTTTTTCTGTCTTATTCTAACTTTTGGTAACTGCAGAGGTATTATGCCATATTAATGTTATTGCCAAACTTTTTCCTTTCAATGTTCAAAATGTTGTTTTAAAATGTCTATTCTATAAATGTAAAATCTAAATGTTATTGAATGTTTTTGTATGTCTCTATGATACTGTGTAACTGGAGCTTTTCTCCCCGGGCCTCCACTGAAAATGGACATGTATCCAGTTAGACTAGCCCAGTAAACAAATGTAAAATAAATAAAATAAAGGTCCCCTCATCCTATGCCCATACAGTAACTCAAAGGATGAGAAATCTCTGGATTCCTGGGATACCTCTCATTATGCAAACAGTAGATGGGGCAAATATTTGGCCACTCTCTCCTAAACTGGTCTGCAAATGTTGCAGAATGGTCGTTAATGTAAAGTTTAACCTCTCCACAAGATCATTAGTCTGGGGATGGTAGGGGGTAGTATTTAGGTGCTTTACCTCATGACACTTCCACAGACAAGCCAACAGGTCTGACATGAAATTGGCACTCTGTCAGTCAGTAATTCTCTTTGGAAACCTATCCTGCTGAAAATCTTTAATAAAGCATTTGCCACCTTCTCTGCCTTGATATAGGACAGAACCACAGTTTCAGGGTATCTGGTAGCATAATCTACTACCACCAGGATATACTTATTCCCTGTGGAACTTGGGGTATTCATAAGCCCAACAATATCCATAGCTACCGTCTAAAATGGCTCCTCATACACAGGCAAGGACATCAACTGAGCTTTGGCCTAATCTGCTGACTTGCCTACATTTTGCACTGCTCACAGGTCCTGCAGTACCCTGTTACATCCCTTACAATCCCAGGCCAAAGAAAATTCTGCATAATACAACTCTTAGTATGATTTATACCCATATGGCCTACAAAAGGAATATCATGGGCTATGGCTAGAAGGGCCAGATGTAGGCACTGGGCACTACCAACTGCTGTATTACCTCACTCTCTAGCCCTCTGTAAATTGTCCACTCTCTGTACAGTAACCCTTTATTCCAGTGTATAGATTCCCCTTTTATTTGAATATCAAGTGTCTCCTTAGCTAACTCATTCAAGCTTCATAAGGTAGGGTCCAAAAGCTGTTCCAGTCTCAACTCTACTTTTGTGACTCTTCCCAGCTCCTCTTCCACAGGGAACACAGTATCTCCTAACAATGGTGCCTCACTGTCAGCCTGTGTGCTACCACTCACCTCTGTCCTTGCAGTCACCCCGTCTATAGGAACATCAGTACCTATCAGCAGCTGTGGTTCACTTTCAGACTCACTGCTACTAGGTAGCTCTCTACCTGAAATAACCAAATCTCCAGCTCCAACTTCAGGCAAGGGGTCTGTCTGGGTCCACACAGGCTACCAGTCCTACCTGCCCATTTCAAAGCCTGACTGCATGTAATTGCATGCACACAAGGTACTACATTATCAAAATCATTCCCTATTAATACATCTGCAGGAATATCCTCAAACACACCTACTTGCTTGTTCTTCATTTTCCACCCTCACAGTCAAGGTGAACCCTGGCCAAAAGTATTTGGAATGGGGTCTCTCCTAAAGCCCTAACCGATGTGGACTGCCCAAGCAAGTACTGGTCTTCTTTAAACTCTGCAGGTTTCACAATGGTTATGTCAGAGGATGTCTCTTTCTTAGCAGTGGCCTGTGTTCCAGCCAGTAAGATAGCATACAAACTCCAGTGATAGTTGGGCTCCTCTGTTGTGTCAAGACAACTTACTACTGTCAGGTGTCATTTCCTCTTACTGGCTCCCTCACCTTTTTTCCCCACATTGCTTCAGTGGAAATTTGTATGCTACATGGCCCTCTGGTTACATTTGGATCAGCTAACCACTGATCCTGGTCGTGTATCTGAACTAGTGGCCTCCCCTGTTACTGGCAGACTCTCTGTTCAAGTGATTTAAGCTGCCCACAATGTGTTTCCTTATATCCATGTGCAGCACTATCTTCTTCTCATGCAATGATGCCCTTCTTGCAAAGTAGTGATCTCTTAATCACATACACTTTCATCTGCCTTGCGTCTATGCTCACAAAACTTTTTTGTGTAAATTTCAGGTGTTAACTTAAAAACAGCCTGGTAAACATTATTTGACTTTTTGCTAATTTAAATAATCAGTATCAGACAATTTAGAAACAGCAGTTACAGCTTTACAATGGAGTAAGGGGGTAGGAACCATACCCAGAGGTCTTGGTCAACATCATACTGTTTACATACCCTTTTAAATATATTAATAAAACTATCAAAATCAGTGTCTTCTTCAAATTGTGGAAGAAATTTACTGACTGATTTCTTCTGGGGTTCAGTTACTCCTTTACCCATTACCTCCATGACTGTAGTGAGGATCTCCTTTTTATGCTGCTTGTACTTTTCTTCAGTCTCCAAATGCTGCAGTTTCTCTTCAGCCTGCAAACATTTGGCCTCCATTTGCATTCTGTCTTCGATCTTCAAATGTCACAGTTCATGTGATGCCTCTTCCCCTTTCTTCAGCTTCCAGTTCAAGCCTCTTCAACTCCAGATGAATTTTTAAGCCCTATAAGGAAAAGGTGAACTGCCCTGTTTCCAAAGACAGCACATCCCTATCTCCAGACTGGCTATCTCCCTAGTTGCTGCATCGTGCTGCAGCTGCAATTAAGGCTGAAATCATATCTTCTTTAGTCAGGTTAGCAAGCTCCACTACTTTGGCTTTGCACACCTTGGCCAACTGGTTCTTTGCCAACTTGCTATAATCTTCTGTTGGCATCTTTCCCTACTTTCTTTGACTAAACTAACAAAAATAAATAAAACTGATATGAAACTGAAAGTCTGAATGTTTACCTTATGGCTGTTGAGAGTACACACAACTTCTGTGACAACTGCTTATAGGCTGAAGTTCAATTAAACTCTCACCTCTGCCACCAATATGTGATGGCCTCTCCCTACCCCTGGCAAGTAATCAAGGAGAACCAATCTTAACCACTGACACCAGTGAGGGGCGGTCAATAAAATCAGGAATGGATTTACACAGCATGTCAAATGCAGCTGTCTGCATCAAGCACAGTTTCCCACAAGTTCACACAGGGAATCTGCTCCAGACCTGGGATGGGACACATTTTCTCCAGATCCCAAACACGACTCAATTTGGAGCAATGTGTCCCCATTTACAAGTATCTGACACACACACTTTAATATCTGATATCACACACACAAACACACACACCTGGGATAAGCTGACACAGATTCAGCAGCTGTGTTCTCTCTCTCCAGATTACAAGAAAGATTGCTGCCACCAGTCAAATACTTTAAGGCTCCTACAAAGGATAACCAAATATACTGTGTCAAATTAATACTGATACAATGTTAGTGTGAGACCGAAGTAGCAGAGTGGCCAAGGTGACACTAAAATATGCACAAGTACTCTCAATATGTTAAAAGTATTCACTAAAAGACCAGCCAATGAAAAGGTATAAAAAATATTTAATAATGGATTATAAGAGAGAGAGCAGGAAAATGCTTAATATTTAGTTACAATAAACATCAGAGCTTTCTATCTCAGGAAATATAAAAATAACACAGTTGGATAGAACTTCACAGATGGGGAAAAAGAAACAACATTGACTAATCTTACTTTTCTTTTCTTATCTAAATTAAAGAGAAACTGTCTCTAGTTAACTATTGCTGAGATCCTCCCTTCCTCAAGGCAACATGATATACTACACACTACTGAACTGTACAATTAACAACTGAACTACTGATCTGTGATAACTAATACAGATCTTTTATATTAGATTCCAAAGAAAAACAAAAACAAGCAACAAACTGCTGCTACCAGAGTTCCATCCTTCAGCTGGTTATAGAATATCACATCTAGTCACCTGAGTATGCCACAATTCACCTTTAGAACTATTTTAAGATTCTGTTGTAGCATTTTTAACATAGGCAACTTTTACAAATACATTTTTAATATAAGCATCTTTACAAATCAGTGTGACAGTCAAATGACATGAGTATTTACAAAATTTCAGCTTTTCCTGGCACAGTTGGCAATACCTTGTAACATCACATAAGCAAATCAAGCTCTCACCTCTTTAATATGATATTATATCCTCATATCTTCTACAAATACTCTATAAATACACATTTCATCAAAACGTACTTTACTGAGACATCACCAAACTTTGAATAAATCAAAGCTTCACATTACCACATTTTTTTTATACAGGAAATGGGGTTACTCGGCCAACATTCAATGTAAAAACATACCACAGTATGTCAAACCCACCCAGGTGGGGGCTGCAGACACTCCAGGATTGCACTACAGCAGGGGATAGGGCAAACATCCTGATGTCGGCTGAGGGCCTCCATTCCCTGTAAAAAATAAATAAATAAATAAATAAATAAATAAATAAATAAATAAATAAAATATGGTAATGTGATAGTGTAAGTTTCAATTAAGTGCAATTTCGGTCTACTGACGTAGACCTAAATATATATATGCACACATATATATATATATATATATATATATATATATATACACACACATGTGTGTGTGTAGACACTATTTTATGAAGGTCTTTATGTATATCCTGAGAAAGAAGCATTTTAAAACAGGAAACTATGCTCACTGGTCTGTATGCGACCATTCATTACCTTTTAAGAAGCATGACAAAATACTCAGTAACTAGGCATAGCTGTAATGAAAAACTCATAGCACAGTCATGGACACCTTTAACAAAAATAAAAATGAAAACTCTTTGTTTTGATCCATGCATAATAATAGTGACTATATATAGGCTAGTACAGCAGTCTCTGAAGGGACTTGTTTTGACTTCATCAAATAAAATTTAATAAAAATTTTCAATTATTTTTATATTTAGGAAAGAAGGACAAAAAATGAACTGCTGGGAAACCTAGGGTGGACTCTGTGGAAAGGAACCAGACCAATGAATCCAGTAGCAGCAGGGAAGGAAGGCTATCTCAAAAGCAGAAGTGTGATCCCTCCCTTACAGTCAATGAGGAATGTTTTGCAAAGTGACAAAAACTAATAATCAATACAAGTGAGCCCAAATCTTAATGATTAGTGTACTTTAATACAGTAAAGTGTTGATTATCTAAACGTTGATTATCCAAAACATCAGTTATCCGAACTCAGGCTTCCAAAGTTTTCGGTTAGGAAAAATCATAATGTCTGAATATGTAGGCATTATATGTATTCATTTGTTCATGTTTTTTGAGCTTGTAGCTTGCTCATGTGTGAAAAATATTCTTTATTGTCCACTGGAATTGCTTAATGGTTGAAAAGTATATTTCCTGTATGCAGAAAAAACAAGTTTTTAGAAGTTTTTTTTATCCAGTTCAATGTATGATCATTATCCAGACAGTTTGATTATCTGAACAACCCTAGGTGCCATTCAGTTTGGATAATCGACTCTCTGCTGTACATCCAACAGACAAACAGCAAAATATACAAAATCCGAAAAAGAAACAGTAATATAAAACAAGAAAAGTTACTTCATGTCAGGAAAGCCAAGCAATCAAATAAATATCTATGAAGCCATCTCCATCCCTTTAACTTTGCTGGCTACATTTCACTTCAACATGGGATCGCCCTAATTTCTCTCTCTATGAATTCACCATGGGATCTCAGTGTTCTCATGTTCTTTTATCACTACCGGTATCTGCTGCATCACCTCTAACTAGCTGGTACTACTGGGTTTTAGTTGGTGGACACAGCTCAATGAGGTTTGCATTAGCCCATGGCTTGGTCTGCTCTCCATTGGTTTTAGCAGGCAAGAGGTACCATTCCTTGTAGTTATGCCACTTACCTGATATAACTTGCACTTCTCCCAATTTTCCTAGCCAAGCACAGTATGCATCCTGTAACAATTAAATTAACTTTGCATTCCTTCTTGCTTAAACCACAATCACAATCTGTAGTAACTTCTTGCAAGTAACTATTCAGCAACCATCTTCAATTTTTATTATTAAATCTTATAAGTAATATCCTTTTCCTGAACTGCTTTTAACATCAGACAACTTGTCTACCCCATATGAATAAAATTTACAAACAATTTGGTTCTGACTCATGAATTCAATGACTATGTGATAGACCCCCCCCCCCTTTTTTTTGGCAAAGCTCATCAGCAGGGTGTCTAGATGCAGCATTTAATTTTGCATTTATAAAGATGCAAAATCATGGGTCATCGGGTCTGCTAGCAGCTAAGTTCTTACATTCTGTCTCCTGGTGCAACTTCCATATCACCCTGCCCATCTCCCAGTGCATAGTTTTTTGTCTAGCAATCATCTGAGGATTTGGATGGTTTAGTAAACAATCTTGTTGAATAATCACTTTTTATTCACTTAATTCCTGTTTACCATTTTGCTATGTAACTTCACCTTTACCACCACCAATGCTCTACCTTAGCAGAGATACACTGGAAGATAATGCATTAAGTTCTGCCAGGATCATTTTCAAATCAGCACGTGCCTTTACACTAAGAAAATCTATATGATAATTCCTACTGATTATTTATACATGTTACTGATTATCTTGGAGAAACAACTATAAGGTTAGGATAACAGCTTACTGATTGGGCTAGCATTAACATTAGTCTCTGTAGTATCTCTTGCATTAATTAACTTTTGACTGAAAATCTAAGCATTAATTAAGAGCACTAAAGTGAAAAATACATACACGACTGGTATGTAAAAGGTGAAAAATACCCTGCACCATGCTAAGTAACTAAGTGTGCATATTGCAATGGCTATAAAGGATAATAAAGTAAAAATTTAATTGTGTACAAATGTATCCTGATAAAGAATATATTTGTCATCACAAAAAAAGTTTTATTTATATTCTTCCTAATGTTAAAATTTAATTTTGCAGAAGTGAAATAGCAGAAACAATCCAGAAAACTGTTGTTTATGGATGACGGAATAGCACTAAACTGATTCAATATTTGCATTGTCAAACATTAAATGAGTTAAGTATGTCATTCCTTCTCTAAGGCTCATTACAATTACAAAAGCTTTCAAGGAAGCATAGCTGCAAGGAATATCATTCCATTCTATTAATCTGGTAGAGCTTCCCACTACAAAGTTCTCATTGTATTATTTTGAATTATCCCATGGTGAAGGTTTAAATCCTGGTAGGCAGGATAGTTCAGGCTGGTATAGTTGATGGTATGATTAAGACCTGTATAAGCAGCATTCTTTATGAATACCTCATTAACAAAAATGGGGCTAGAGAACATAAAACTAACCCACATGCCAGCAATATCAAAAACTGATACAGAGAGGGGGCTATGCATACTTAGCAATGTGGAAAGGAAAGCAGTATATAAAATAATACTCCCTGCCACAGAATATAAATGCACACTATTTAAGGTACTCATATTACAGTATTAGACAAAGACACAAACGTTGCCTACAACATACATCAGACATGCTAGAGGGATAGGTATGTATATCACATGCTCTCCCTTCTTGGGAACAGGCTTCCCATCAGTGTGAAGCAGAATTTATTCCTGTACTTATTCAAGCAAAACTTGGATCAATGGATGGGGAACTATAAATCTGCCCCTGGTCTGGCACCTGTGTCTCTGTTAGGGAGAGGAAGCTTGTACACACTCAGCCACCCACGCCCAAGTAACTATACCTCAAAAAAACCTTTGGGAACCAAAACTTATCAAATTTTATTAGGACACATGGCTAGTCTTATAAAGGCCCCTTGGGATGATAGCCTTTTGTTCTACTATGACACTACAAAAATATTGAATTTTGAAATGGCAGTGTGAAACCAGATATTGCCATTACATGTTCATCACAAAGATATCACACAATAAACAATAAATTAACCATGAGACCTGGAGACTTAAATACAGACCGTCAGTCAGGGTATTCCACAGTGCTCTGTCCTAGGCCCATACTTGTTTAGATTGCATCTTTCAGACCTAACGTTTTCATCTGTGGTGTTCTACAGTCTATATCCAGATGACATGAAATTGGGTATGCAGATTACATGTGTTATAAATAAGGCATGTCTGCAAAAGAACTTGACTAAAGTAACCGTTTGGGCACAGGAGGATAATATGCTGAAAAATGCATCAAAAACTAAGCATATGAGATTTGGGAGACAACTTGAAAGATGAATATTTAATACAACACGTAGTAATTGAATCTGTACACTCATTTAAGGGCCTGGGTATACTGTATAGGTAGATCCAGATATGAGTTTTTCCTAACCATATCAAACAATTGGTTAATGCCAGTTATAGAACTATTAACGAACTAACTATTAATAACAGCTAGGAAATCAGAAATGATGAAGTCACTGATTTTAGTTTCACTGGACCCAAACTTGTGTATAGAATAACAATATGGAAACCTTGCAAGAAAACAAGCATTTGTAAACTGGAAAGAGTACAGAGGAAATATACCAAGGACATCCATGGATGTGAACATTTCAGTTATTTTAAAATACTAAAATATCTGAACTTGTGCAGTGCCATCTTATAGATATCTAAGAGGAGACCTTATTAAGGTATATACGGCATTTACAGACAACTACCCCTGGGAATGTTTGGAGTTATCAAAAAACAGAGAATCATCAGACATCCTATATAGAAGATTCTATAGGAATGAGAATTGTACTAATTGGTTCTCTGAGAGAGTAGCTGATACATGGAAAAGACTACCAAATTACATTAAAGCAAGTACAAGTTTAGATATTACCCCCAATGAATCCATAAACTTGTGCAACTTCAAACAATAACTGCATCCACTAGCATCAATACAATGTCTGGGGGGCTGTCAACATTAGACTGGATCCTTTCAAACAAACCAGACACACTGACAAAAGTAAACTACCTCTCAGCATAAGTGAATACATACAAGCATATGCTATTATAACTCTCCATCACATAGATAAACATAATATCTATAATCACATTTGAAATACAACCAATTTCAACAAAGATATTTTAATGAAACACACACAATATAACTGGAATGTACTTAGAACAAAGTAGACACTGCTGTAGAACATTTGTATAATATATTCTTACAGATCTTAAATAATCTAATACCAGTACGTAATGAGAGTCAAACCCTGCACCATGGTTAACAAAAGAAACAACAAAAAAAAAAACTCATATTAAAAGGGATAAAGGCTGAATAAATTGGTATAAAAATAGAACTCAAAATTCCTTTCAGCAATTTAGACATCTTGGAAACCTTGCAAAACTCCACCTCAAACAGGACATGCAAATATATTATACCTACCTACAAGACAAATATCAAAACAACCCGAAAAAATATTGTTCATCACTAAATAAACTACTCCATTCTAGCAAGGGTACCACTGCCTCTCCAAAAACACACACTATCCCCATACAGCTTAATTTCTACTTTATACAACCAATATCATCTCACTTAGACACTAATACATCTGTCTCCCTTCCCTTTACCCCTGTCCAACCAAAACCACCCACAACTCTTTAGTTTTAGTCCAGTACCCACCTTACTATTAAGGAAGTTACTCCTTAAACTAAAAGCTACCTCTGTAGATGTATACCAACTGCAATCAGATTACCTAAAAATGGCTGCAGAAGTCATAGCCTTCTCTGTGTCCATACTATTCATGT
This sequence comes from Protopterus annectens, assembly GCF_019279795.1. Taxonomy (NCBI): domain Eukaryota; kingdom Metazoa; phylum Chordata; order Ceratodontiformes; family Protopteridae; genus Protopterus; species Protopterus annectens. Next base: position 454,589,660 of record NC_056751.1, read on the forward strand.
CCATAGCAGAAATTATTGTCCAGTCACTGTAAAAAAAATCCTACATCACAACACTGCACAAAGTTGTCACATCTACAGAGTTTAATAACTACACACCAATAGTGATTCTCTTCCTTCTCTCCAAAATATTAGGAGAAATGTATCCATATACAGCTGATGCAATACCTAGCCTAAATAACCTGCTCTCAGAAACACAACATGACTTTAGGCCCCAGCACAGCACCACTACTGCTTTACATTTTACCAATGTATTAAGCCAACATAGAAACAATAGTCTGCCTGCTCCCACCATGGTCTTAGACTTGTCATATGCCTTTGATACTGTCTCGCACCAGCAACTGCTCATTCAACTCTCATAAACAGAACTTTTACAAAACTTCTTGTTATGGTTACTTAGTTACACTTCTAGAAGGCAGCAAGCTGTTAAATGGCAGCAAAGCTACTCATCTTTTCAACAAGTTACTACAGGTGTCCCTCAGTGCTCTATCCTGGGTCATCTACTATTTAATATATTTATTAATGACCCCTACGCCTCTACTCACCATGCTAGTTTAGTTCAGTATGCAGATGACTCAACATTAATAAGTGCCGCTTCAACAATAAATAAGCTCCAAGAGATTACCCAAAAATCTTCCTCCTCTGTAGAAACCTGGATCAAACAATCACATCTCCTATTCAACTCCAAGAAAACTGTTAATGCTTTTTACCATCGGAAAGTTATCAAAATCAAAAGCAATCATTTACCATAAAGTCAGCAGTTAATACTGTCACTGAAACTATAACTCACAGTAAACTTTTAGGCATTATAATAGATGACAGTCTCAAATATAACCAGCATATACTGCACACCATTAAACTAGGCTCCCTTTTTAATTTCTCCAAGTCTTTTGGGTTTCTAATACCCAGATAGGAATGGAAGCCATTCCCAAGTTAAATTTTTATTAAAATTCATGAAATTAATATTGTTTCAATCTTTGATGTTAGCCACCTGCAATGTGCCCAGTACTGACTCCTCCTAAAATTCATATGGTGTTACCTATATTGGTAACACATCTAAGTATGACTGTAAATTTTTTTTTTGTAAATCCTATTGCTTCTACTACTATTGGAAATGTTTGGGTATCGTTCTTCCACATTGCCCTCATTTCTTTCTGCAAATCTTGGTATTTTATGACTGTCTCTCTCTGTACATAAGACACTAAAGTCACTGGGTGTAGCAATTTCAATGTTCAGTGATACTTTTGTCATCTTTTCATGGACTACAGTTAGAGAAATATGTATTTGAATATATGTGAAGTGCTAGTTTTAAAAGCAAAGTAGTATGTAATGCATTTTATTCTATTAATGATATAACCAAAAGATGAATTCATGTGTAATTGCAAGAAGTTTTTGAAACTGCAGTGTGTCTTGTTGCAAGTTGGCCTCTGACCCTGGCAGCTGCTAGCTTAAGCAAGTTCTAATGTTTATGCTTTTCACAAATGATTATCTGCTGGGTCAGGAAATTAAATATGTGAAATAATGAAATCTTCTGCTCTTTCCTGCTGGGATGATTTGGCCTTGTGTATGTGTTATTAGATAACACACAGCTGTCTGGAAAGTGTTACAGGGGAACAAAGAAGTGTATTAAAAGACTGAATCTGCTATTGTATTCGAACTAGCCTGGAACCTTGAAAAAGTAGCTTTACAATAAGACATTATGTCTGACCAGGTGGTAAGCAAGGCCGTATTGTTACCAGAGGAAAACTTTTTTAAATATACAGCATCAGCATTATGTTATGAATAGAATACTGTAAGCTAAAGTGATGTAGATGCCCTGTGACTGACCACGTCAGTAAGGTGGGCACAACTTGAATGTAAGAAACTATAAAATTTGTGTACTTCCTGCTTCATGTCAGACAAAACTCTGTACTTGTACGTTTTTTGCCTCCTGGTGTTTACTAGTAAACTTTTGAACCTGAACCTCCTGTGTATTGATATCTTTTTACTTTATTTAACAGTTTAGTCCTTTGGACCGGAAATCCCTCAGACAGCTGCAGATCAGAGTCTACCGGTGGTCGAATACTGCACAGGAGAATTTACCAAAACGGTTCTTCTTGGGTGAAAAGACCTCCGACTGAATTGTCGTTTAAAGAGGCTGACCACTTTCTGATCTGTGGCCGAAGACTAGATCCTGGACGGCTCAATACCGGAGGCTCAGGTAGGAAGATTTTTGCCTTTTTTCTGTTTTAGATCAGGGACTAGGTTACAGTAAATATTGTTGTCAAGATTTGTTATGCAGATCAGGGACAAGAGGAATTACTGTGTATTTGGTCATAGATCAGGGTAACAGAATAAGGTAGGCAGTTATTCTAGATAAACTGTGAAAGGAACTGAAAATTTGGCACCACGTGATAAGAAGGGTTACATAACATTTTCTTTTAACATGGGAAATCAGTGCACTAAAACATCGCGAGATCCGCCTCAACCGAAGACGCAAAATATATGCAATCACAATGTTCTGATAATGTTAGGTATTATACAAAGTGGGTTAATAAATATGAATTCGATGGTAAATTAGATAAAACTTCACTGGTTAAACTCCTTAAGCAACTTAAATTCGATGCGGGAGGTCAGGCAAAAAAGCAACGCCAATTAGGCATTCCTCAGGCACACAGGTGGATTGAGGAAGCAAACCGTAGGGAACAGAAGACTAAAAATTCAAAAGCATTATTTTTAGACAAAGAAGATAATAACATAGTGATAGCAACGGCTCCTCCTTCCCTGCCCCCTCCATTGCCTTTTTCAGGATATGAAGCGAGTGGACAGGCTGGTCTGCCTCCGCGTTATCCTGAGGTCTCAGCGAGACCACAACCATTTGTTAGAGATACTACTGAAACTAGGTCCCGAGCACGTAAAATACATGGGGACGTAGAATCGTATCAAATAGAGAGAAACCTACAGGATGAGAATGAGGAAGAAATGTGTCCGCTTATAGAGGTCCCAAATCCTCAGACAGGACAGGCAGGGCAGGACCCAACTCTCTTAGTATACAGACCATGGACACCGGAGGATATCCGAAAAGCTACTGAGGGAATTCCCCATCCGAAAGTTAATTTTACGAAATTTTTAGAAGATTTGCAAGGCATGAGGTTGAGTTACCACTTGAATGGGGAAGAGGTAGAGAAAATAGTAAGACAAATTATAGGTCCAGACTGGCACATGATTTGTGGCACCTGGAATCCTCGTAATGCAGAGCTTAAACCACTCCCACATAGTGACGCAGAACTAGACAATAGAGTGAAAGGTCTTACAGACCGAATCTCTGAGAAATGGAAACCGAGAGCAGACTGGACTTGCATTAACCAATGCATACAACAGGAAAATGAAACGGTAGATGGGTACTATGCTAGATTATTGGAATGTTTTAATAACCATAGTGGTATGACAGTTCCTGAAAATCAAGTGAATTGTTCCCCATATGAACACAAATTGAAAAATGCATTTTTAAAAGGTTGCATTGCACCTATCAGTAGCTTCCTTATGAAGCATATGATAGACCATCGAACAGGTAGGCTACAAGCCTTACTTGAATATGCTAGACATGCTGAAAGACATTTTAATAGCAAGAAGAAAAAGAAGGCACAAGTCTTCACTGCTGAAGACGGAGCTGAAGTATTTGTGTTACAGTCAGGCAAAAAGGGAAAGAAAAATGCCCAGGGAAATAAAGTCTGACAAACGGTCAGAAGATTTTGAAGAAAGGAAAAAGAAAGGTGAATGCTTTAAGTGTGGGAAGAAGGGACATCTAGCGAGGGATTGTAAACAGAATAAAAAGGTAATCACAGAAGACAAGGGAGATGAGGACTGACTATATGATAGTGAAGATACATCATGCAGAAGTCAGGAATCATCAGGAGAAGTTAATAAACAGAGGACAAATGTAAATGTGATAGAAGGAATAGAGGAAGTGCAAGTAGATATGGAGGATGAAGAAAGTGAAATTTTGGATTTAGCATTATTGAGCCTAGAGCTCTACTTAGCAGACACAACACCGGAAATTACACTTCTGGTGGAGGGAAGGGAAGTCAAATTCCTGTGTGACTCAGGAGCGTCACTGACCCTGATACACCCCTTCAAGTTACCAGAACATTCTGAATCACCTGATTATATATTAGTGAAAGCTGCAAATGGACAGCTATACCGGGAACCACTCTCCCATGACATAGCAATAACTGACCCTGTTTCAGGTATGCTCAAAGAAGTAAGATTGTTGTTTCTGCAAAGTGTCCAGTGAACCTATTGGGTAGGGACCTTATGCAGATATATGGCATAGCAGTAGTTCCGACTGTGCAGGGTATGGAGGCACAGAGACAAATGGATACTTTTGTGGTGCGATCGGAGGGTGAAACTTTTTATTGGTACAGCCAGTACCTAGTTACGACTGGTCCAGGGGCAGTAACCGAGGAACTGATGAATGTAGCCATCAGTAAAGCCCCCTCCCTTGACACTGATCGACAGCATTTGTTACACTGTACTCTATACTACTGTAATAAGCCAGGACCTGATAGAGAATATGAGCAAGAATTGTTCAAAAATCGTGCAACTAGATTAGTATTACGTACCTTGTATTGGGATACTGAGGGGAACAGTGTAGTTAGCTGTTCATTACCTCAAGAATTCCTTGCATTATATAGATCAAATCGATTGCCACATCAGCTTGACAAAGAACAAAAACGAGAAATGGGCAGACTTAGGAGAGAAGGTAACGAGATGGGAGAAACAGACTGACTTAGAATTGTCAGAACAGGGGATACAGAAACAAAAGTTGAATTGGTTCACGCAGACGCACCCGGCTGTACACTTGCAATCTAGCGAGGACAGCTGATTAGCATTTTTATTATAAGAAGAAGAGTAAGCCTTATGTGACATACCAACGACTCTTTGGTCAACAGGCAAGTCAGACGTAGGACTTATTCGAACAGCAGGACCGGTTACAATTACACCAAAGTCAGCATTTAGGCCACAGAAAAGACAATACCCTTTGTGGAAAGATACAGAAATAGGAATCAAGCCTATAATAGCAGCATTACTCAAGGAGTACTGGTAGAATCTCCTGATTCACCATGTAACACACCCCTATTTCCTGTTAAAAAAACAAACGGGGAATGGCGGATGGTTCAAGATTTACAAGCTGTAAACAATGCAGTAATACCTAGAGCACCCACAGTGCCAGACCCACATACCTTGTTAAACGACTTGAAGCCCCAACAGAAATATTTCTCTGTGGTAGATATCAGTAATGCTTTCTTTTCAATACCTATACATCCTGATAGTCAGTACTGGTTTGCATTTACATTTCAGGGTAAAAGGTATACCTATACTCGACTACCACAGGGATATTGTGAGAGCCCAACAATATTTGGACTAGAAATGGCTAGCAACCTGGCAGGGTTCACCCCACCAGGAGGGAGTCAAATTCTACTCTATGTAGATGACATTTTGCTAGCAGCCCCAACCCAGCAGCAATGCAGGGAAGATACTGTAGCGCTATTGAAATTCTTAGCAACTCAAGGACACAAAGTGAACAAAAGTAAGTTACAACTCTGGAAAAAGCAAGTTAGATACCTAGGATATGTGATATCCAATGAAGGAAGGATATTAGACGAGGATAGAAAGACAGTAATTTTACAAGCACCCAAACCAGCAACCAAGAAGGAAATTATGTCCTTCTTGGGGACAACTAATTTTTGTCGGAGTTGGATACCAAACTATGCTTTGGAATCTGCTCCACTGACTGACCTGATATATAAAATACCAATGGCAGCACAAGATTTATTACAATCGACACCCGAAGCAGAAACGGCTTTCTGCAGATTGAAGCAGTTAATAGCTTCTTCATTAGTTTTAGGACTCCCAAATTATCATAAATGGTTCTTTCCGACCGTAGATTGTAAGCAAGGATATATGACATCAGTGCTGATGCAACAACATGGGGATAAGCAATGCCCCATAGCCTATTATTCATCACAGTTAGACCCAGTGGCACGATCTTTGCCTCACTGTGTACAAGCAGTGGTCGCAGCTGCAATGGCAGTACAGGCCTCGGCCTCAGTGGTATTATTCCTCCCTCTCACATTGAGAGTGCCTCATGCAGTCGCGATAATTTTACTGCAAGAAAAAGTAGCATATCTCTCTCCTGCTAGACATCTTTCATGTATGACTATACTGCTGAGCCAACCTCATATGACAATTAAATGATGTACGACATTAAATCCATCAACATTACTCCAAACTCCTGCGGATGGCACACCGCACAGCTGCCTGCAGGAAATTGAACAGTTAACCTTGCCTAGACAAGATCTCACAGATATGACCTTGGATGATGCCGAGGTGACATATTACGTGGATGTCTCATGCAGAAGGGGCCCTACAGGGAAGAATCTAGTTGGGTATGCAGTAGTTACAGACACTGAAATTTTAGAAGCCCAACCCTTACCACATAACTTGTCTGCACAAGCAGCAGAACTGATAGCTTTAACACGAGCATGTACTCTAGCAAAAGACAAATGTGTAAACATATATACTGACAGTCAGTATGCTTTCTCTACAGTACATGTATTTGCACAACAATGGAAAAATAAGGGGATGATAACATCTAGTGGAAAACCAATTAATCATGCACAATTTATTTTGGAATTATTAGAATCTATCCAGTTGCCTACTAAAGTAGCTATTTGCAAATGAGTAGCTCATACAAAACAACAGGATAGGATTTTGAAAGGCAATGCGAGAGCTGATGCAGCTGCAAAGCAAGCGGCCTCAGACTCAGAAAGTTTACTTTTGAATGAGGAATTACAACCCTCAGACTCAGAAAGTTTACTTTTGAATGAGGAATTACAACCCTCTGAAATTTTAGATTTAGACATGTTAAAAACAATGCAGGCGCTTACTACAAAAGCAGAAAAATAAAAATGGGAAAAACGAGGTGCAATTCTCAAAAATGGACTGTACATTTCCAAAGAGAAAAAAACGATATTGCCATCTAATTTATTTAGATATGCAGCTTTGTTGAGCTATGGGCAGTGCCATGTCTCAACAGGGGGGATGGTACAGTTAGTAAACCGAATATTCCAAACACATGGATTCACAAATTACACAAAAAAATGTTGTGCAGCTTGTCATTCTTGTAACAAGCACCATGCACAAGGGGCATTTAAACCTAAACAAGGAAGTTTTCCTATACCACCATATCCATTCCATACTATCTGTATGGATTTCATAGAGTTGAATAAGTGTGAAGGGAAAAAATATTGCCTAGTCATTGTAGATATGTTTTCTAAATGGGTAGAAGCTTTTCCAACCAAAAATCCGTATGCAGCAACAGTGGCGAAAGCCCTGATAAAAGAAGTAATCCCTAGATTTGACATACAGTTAAGGATTTATAGTGACAATGGCACACATTTTGTTAATCAGACAATTCAGCAACTTGGAAGATTTTTCGGAATCTCCTTGAAAAATCATTGTGCCTACCACCCACAGTCAGCAGGACTGGTGGAAAGGTATAATGGGGTCCTAAAAAACAAACTTAGGAAGTTAGTCAATGAGACCCAGAAGAATTGGATATACTGTTTGCCTTTAGCACTGCTGAGTATGAGAACGGTTCCAAATGTAAAGGGTTTGACTCCCTTCGAAATGATTTTTGGGAGAGCATATTGTGTGCCTCAGTGGAAAGCTCTCATGCCTGCAGAGCAAGAGGCTGACAGTTCATTAGCTAGTTATACGAGGAAACTGTTAACAAATAAATCTGTTTTGCAGTTTAACTCTTTTTCAGATAAAGAACAGACCAGACCGGTGGAAGCAGTTCTGGCTCCGGGAACCTGGCTGTGGCTAAAAGTGACCAAGAGGAAGAATTGGGCGAGTCCAAAGTGGGAAGGACCATACCAGGTACTGTTGGCAACACCTACTGCAGTCAGAGTGGCTGAGAGGATGTCCTGGGTCCATCTGACACACTGCAAACCGGTAAAGAACTTCCAACTTCATAAAAACTTTGTGACTGATATACAACAAGGGCAAAATGGCCAAGAATAAAGCGAATAGAAATACAGATCAACCCCAGAGATGTTGCATAATTATTTTGTTGAGTATACATTTATTAACTATAATTGTGACAATTTTCCTCTTGTGGTTTTTTCTACACTCAACCACACAAGTAAAAGTGGGGAGAAGTGACGAAACATCTATAGACTGGCATCCAAATTTTAACACATACCTAGCCATGAAGCGTGTATATGCAGAGACTATGAACATTTCAAATTGCTGGGTTTGTACAGCTATCAACCATATGCTCCGCATGGATGGCATGCAGGGTCAAGCCAACAATGTAAACCACCAACGACCAGCAAAAAACGATAGTGAACACGCAGTAATGAAGAAATAATGATTATTTATTTATAATTCCTTCAAATCCAGACCGGTTTCGGCTATTCAGCCTTTATCAATGAATACAATAACGTTTTTTTAAATGAAATGAAGCAGCCTGCATTTATACTAGTTTCTGATTACCTGGAAGCAATATTACAGCACCACCCAGTGGCTGGAGTAACAAAGTGCATGTTCCATTCTTGATTAAAGCATATGACCAGTGACATAAAAATGCCAGAGGTGTAGATATTAAGTCATATTTTTAAAGATAAAAATCAAAGCTCTGGAAGTAAGCCATTATATGACATACATACATATTACAAAGTAATAGACCAATACCATAGTCACTATTTGTGAATGCATATCATAGTGTAAAAAAGCAGAAAATATATACCACTAGTATATATATATATTTTGAAGGGTGATAACCACAAGTTCAAAAGAACTGAATAATAATGAACCAAGTACTGATCATATAATATATTACAAAATAAGGCAAAACGAGTATAGTGGCCTCATTCTCAGCTATATTATAGATTATAATAAATTTAAATAATATGCTTGTAGATAATACAAGTTCAACATTGTAATTGTATAATACTCAATGTGGGGATAAATGAGACTTGGGAAAATTTACTTTTTGATACAGGGACTGTGAGATCACAGGACAAAATAGCTTTATTTTTACCTGTCACACAAAAGGGAATTGTATGTTTCTATAAAAATGATACTCTCCAGGTGGGCTGGAGCAATTATAATATAACGATATCTTATCAATGTTATATTAAGACTAGTAATGGCAATACTTTTTGCAATACTAATTATGACTCATATTTGAACTCAATGAAAACAACCATGAATGAAATTCGCAAGAATCCTGTTTTATTTAAACAATTGTCAGTTATAGACCAGAAAATGTTTCATGCAGGGTTAATGCCTATTAGTACTAATGTAGAAAATTGTTATTTTATTTGTGGGAAAAAAGGATACAAATGGCTACCTGAGAATTGGTCTGGCAGTTGTTTTTTGGGTTATCTGGTTCCGGCGATAAGACATACTGCAGAATTACCTTTGGGTAAGATACGAAACATGAGAGAAGCAGTCCGGAAACCTGAAGGTCCAGTTGAGAAACCTGTAAATCCAGTAAGACGGATCGAAGCTGGCTGGAAAGACCATAATACTGTAAAGGATAAAAGCAAATGGACTTGAGTGACAGTGTTATATCTTGGGCAGGAATATTCCCAGCATATGGAGCAGTCAAATCAATCTGGGAATTGAGGAAGCTGTCGAAACTTCTCGAAGTAATGAGTAATGCAACTTTCTCTGCCCTAGAACTGGTGACTGATGAACTGAATGCAATGAGAACTGTTGTGCTACAAAATCGAATGGCTCTTGACTTCACCCTAGCAGCGAGAGGTGGTACCTGTGCGCTTATCAAAGAAGAATGCTGTGCATTCATTCCGGACAACAGGCATGAGATTAATAATCACCTAGAGGTAATTCAGCAGGTATCAGCCATGACTGAACCACGCCCAAATCCACTGATGGACTTCTTCCAGAATCTATTTGAGGGGTGGGGTTCCATCCTAATGAATATTCTGATTGCTATTTGTGTGGGTTTACTCCTATTAGGAGCATGTGTTTGTTGTGGAATTCCCTGCATGAAAAGATTAATCAAAGATTTTATTGATGTATCTGTTACTGAAACTTTGTACCAAGATATTGAGATTGAAAAATTAATCTCAGACGAAACTTTTTCTGAAGTATAGATCAAATGACTCACCTAGCTGAAAATCCTTAGTGGAAGAGGTTAGGAGACGAAATGACATTATGCATACTTCAAAATAGAATAAAAAGTATTAATAGGAGGGAAAATGTTAGAGAAATATGTATTTGAATATATGTGAAGTGCTAGTTTTTAAAGAAAAGTAGTATGTAATGCATTTTATTCTATCAATGATATAACCAAAAGATGAATTCATGTGTAATTGCAAGAAGTTTTTGAAACTGCAGTGTGTCTTGTTGCAAGTTGGCCTCTGACCCTGGCAGCTGCTAGCTCAAGCAAGTTCTAATTTTTATGCTTTTCACAAATGATTATCTGCTGGGTCAGGAAATTAAATATGTGAAATAATGAAATCTTCTGCTCTTTCCTGCTGGGATGATTTGGCCTTGTGTATGTGTTATTAAATAACACACAGCTGTCTGGAAAGTGTTACAGGGGAACAAAGAAGTGTATTAAAAGACTGAATCTGCTATTGTATTCGAACTAGCCTGGAACCTTGAAAAAGTAGCTTTACAGAAAGACATTATGTCTGACCAGGTGGTAAGCAAGGCCGTATTGTTACCAGAGGAAAACTTTTTTAAATATACAGCATCAGCATTATGTTATGAATAGAATACTGTAAGCTAAAGTGATGTAGATGCCCTGTGACTGACCACGTCAGTAAAGTGGGCACAACTTGAATGTAAGAAACTATAAAATTTGTGTACTTCCTGCTTCGTGTCAGATAAAATTCTGTACTTGTACGTTTTTTGCCTCCTGGTGTACACTAGTAAACTTTTGAACCTGAACCTCCTGTGTATTGATCTTTTTATTTTATTTAACAACTACTGTATTTGGTTTTCTTGCATTTATTTTTTGAATAGTTGGTAATGGGTGATCCTGTATGATATAAACTTCATAATTTTCTATAATGCTTTGTGATTCAGGTTTCCAAAGTTTATCATCTACTTCAATATTATAATGTTTTCACAAATCCCAATGCAACAGTCTTGCCACATTATTATACCTTTCTGTATGCAGTCCTTCTGCCATTAGTATATCACAAAACAACCAGCAACAAGATGTGCGAATGTTTCCAATTCTGTTTTAGAAACCCTACATTTGTCTTTCTCTCCCATACGTTTAATGGACTTTGTAAACCAACATGTACGCAAGTCCACTCTCTTGGGCCATCCATATTGACTTTCATTTTTTGGTTTAAATTCACCTCTCTTTAACCATTCCTGTATTTGATCTTGATTAACATGAGGTTTATCCAACAGTCTTCTATACTTGCAACTATATTTATGAATTTTCCACATTTTTTGCCTTCTCATCTGATCCTTCACCTTATATTCATTCTTTTGCTTGTTGGCACATTCAGTTGCTGCCTGATTTTTATCTACTTCTGATGTGCTTTCCATTCCCACTTGACACCAAAATGCTTCTGCTAAACTAAGCAAGGAAGTCATCTTAAGGGTTGTTCTCAAGTTTTAAAACTTTCACTATATTTAGTCTTGAGAGATTAGCAGATATGTATAAAGTCTTACAATTGCATATCTATACCATACCTCTCAACTGTCCAGATTTTTGCAGAATGTCCAGAATTTCACCTCATATTTTAGTCTATACCTTACAAAATGTGTGTTTTTCTGGCAAATCACTGGGATGATCAGAGGACTGAAGTCATTAAATGACATAGATTTTATTTTCAGACTTCAAATCCTTCAAAAAATGTATGTTACCACAAACCCTGTTACTATTAGCAGTGTTCTAAGTTTATAAAAGTAATATTTAACGTGTGTCCCTATTCTGTTCTTTTTCCTTCCATTTTGTCAGTCTTTGTCCAGATTTCTTGCACTAAGAGGTTGGGCATGATCTATACATGTTATCCGTTTCAATGAGGCTCATACCTCCTTCAGAATTGGGAATATATAGTTTTGGTATACAATGAGTTTTATATATCATTTGATGAGTATGAAGTATCCTTCTTGCTTTCCTGTCCAATTGATTAAACTTTTGGGGCCAGGAAATTCCTCCAAAACTAAGTTAGGACAGGAAGGGCAAATTGGTTTATAGCTTGGACTTTATTCCTAGATGTTAGCACTGTTTTTCAGTATTAATTTTAGTCTTCTAAAATATTCCTTATGAAGTTTTATTCACATTTGTTCACATTTTATTGTTGACCATTCATTAATTCCAAAATATTTATATACTCACTATTGCTGAAGTTATTGTATATCACATTACTGCCCCAAACATATATTTTCTTAGTCCTGCTGCTTTAAAGGTTGCTTTTACACATTCATGAAGAAGAAATGACACACTTATATTATGTAAAAACAGTTTTGACCACTTGCAGTTGTGCTTTCAGTTCCTTATCTGTTGAATTATACAGTTTTACATCCTCCAAAAAAAGAAGATGCGAAGTCGTGACACTTTGTTTTTTTCTGGGAGCAAAATTGTTGCTATGACCTAATCTGTTAAATAGATAGCTTAATGAGTTAAGAACAAGAGAAAAAGGGCAGCAGTGACTAAGTCACTCTGGAATATCCCACTTTAAATGTTTTATCTATAGAATAATAATTTGTTTTTTTATCATGGCTTAACTACAAAGTAGTTTGAATACATTACAGCGATCATGGAGCAGGGGCAATCAGTGTACAGTGTATCTTATTTTTAACTGCTCTTATCCATGAATTTTGAATACTGTCAAATGTTTTTTCTTCTCAGTTCACGCTGTAACCCTCTACAGTATCAATGAATTCCTTACAGATACTCCAAGAAAAGCTCTAGCCACCACCTGCTTACTGCCAACTCTTTTATATGTCACACCTATCTTAACAAACTTAAGCAATACTCATAGAAAGAAACTCACCTACTGCTTCAATAAAATAGCTACATTTCCTCCAGTCTCCCTCATAGGACCCACCTCTGTCACAGGACCCACCTCTGTCATTGCTTAAAGTAATTAAACTGGCTTGACCTGCACAACTACGCAACATATTCACAACTAAGTACAGCACACAAACTTATTTATCATGCAGAAAAATACCCTGTTCTAAAAAAAAAATATTACTGCTCTACCAACCAGCAAGGGACCTATGTTCTAGTAACAAATTCTTATCTTACTACTGCCAAATAAGTCAAATGTTACTGTACTCCCAAAACGTTGCTAAACTCTGGAATAGTATTCCCATACAAATAAAACTCCCCAGACTCAATAGTTTTAAGCTACTGCTTAAACAACATCTTAGCTAGTCATGGCCTTGCACGTGCTTATCACCATTTTAAGACTTTGTGCTAACCATACTATACTCTCCAAATACTCTCCTTAGACAGAATACTCTTAACCTCTCACTGAAATGACAAAACAGTTTTTATACAAAACTGCTGCCTGTACAATCCATTAAACTGCATATGGGCTTTCCCTTTAGTAACTTTTTCTTCTGTAAAATCTTAGAATGTGTAACTAACTACTGTATTTATATAAATGTAAATAGAAATATAACTTATCTGTGTTTAACTGTAACGAAGTATAATGCAATGTAAATAAATGGAGATTTTTCAACCTGGGCCTCTGCTGAAAATGGATATTTTCCAGTCGGACTTTCCTGGTAAAGAAAGGCAAATTAAATAAATAAATAAATAAATAAATACTCACTCTTCAGACTATTAATACTTCCCTGTAAGTTTAACATGGTTTTGAATTAACAATATGAAGCCAGACATTGCTATAAAATGTTCATCATAACCCCAGTTTGAGTATTTATAAAACTGATATCCAGATTATATTTATAGTCCAGGAGTGGCGGTGCCATTTTTATTGTCTATTCATGATCATTGAACCCTGCAGTGTGGCTTCTAGTTTCTTAAAAATATGGTTTTGGACAAAGGAATGTGACAATCAGAAGGCATGCCTATATGAGCTGTCTCTTTACTGCTGGTGTAAATAACTGAGCAATAAAAGACTATTAAAATTATACTGAGAGACTGATATACCATGTGTTTATCTCAGCAGCTATTCCATCCTTTGTCTCATAAATGTCAAATACAAAGCAAGTCAAGCTTGATTACCTATCCAACTTGTCTTGAAGCGGGTTTATGATACATCGGCTTAGGCTGCAAGTGGCTGTAACTGAAAGATTGCAAGACCTAATGCTTCACTGTAAATAAAGCAGGTCCCTGCTTTTACAAGTAACATGTTCACCTTCTTATTCCAGGACAAACAGAGTTCTGTTCCTACAGCAGGCTCTTGAATTCAATTTCTAGCACTGACAATGAAGTATACCAGAAGTGTTGTGCTGGACGTGTAAGATACTGCTCACTGAATGGCAAGGAGTTCCTTTCTGTATGACTAGCTGTAACTAATCCCACAGTAGTTTTGTAATTGAGTAGAAGCCTTTTTAAAGACTCCTTACTTTTTGTTACTTAACACTATTAACACTTACTTGTAAGTTAAAATCATTCAACTTTACTCCATTTTCCCACAAATACTTCTGAACAATGTTTAGATTCTCTGTCACATTCTGTGTCTTATTATACTGCATTACTTCATAGAACCCTTTCCACAGTGTGCATAAAGACATGAATTTTACTTCACAGTTTCTTGCTTTAAACAATTAATTTCAAAATAGTATCCATACATTGTTTTCTAAGCTTATATGTCATAGATTATATCCTATCAATCATATTCCTTTTTCAAAAATAAATGTACTCCAACATGTGTAATCTTTTATTTTAATTGTTCTTTGTTTCCTTTCACTTCATATTTTCTTTCATTATTGATGTCATGTTTATTTTGTGAATGCTGTGTCTGGCTAGTTTAGCATCTTTTATACACTGCCTGTAGTTATTTCTATTATAATATAGTATTAACATTACAGCTACGCACTTTATCAATTGCCAGTATTTTTCTGATTCTACTTTCCATTTCTATACATTTCCGTCACATCATTAGATATGTTTTCATCATAATTATCTTAGGCTATCAACTTATTTCCTTTAACTTTCTGTACTTATACAGCATTTCCCTTTCAGAAATGTACCTCAGGAACCCAGTGACATTTAATACAGCTGGATAAACCATGTGAGTTCTACTTTATTTTCAACATACTTTTATTTTTCTGAAATGTAGTCATCCATATGCCATATAATTGCCACTGAAAAAAAATAATGCACTTAAACAAAAAAGAAAAGCTAAAATGGCAACGTTAGCAAACCACACTTTAATAAAACAAAACAAATATAATGTCCACTCCTTTCAAAAAACTGTTTATCATTATTCCCTTTGAATCAAATTACTTCAGAACTTTCAATAATATGACGACTGTTTATTCCATTTTCTTTATATATTTCCACATAGTTTATATCTATGTCATATCTAAATATCACACGTAAAATATTGAATTCTTCCTTTATCCCCAGTATATGACCTTTACAGACATATTCAATACTTTTATCCATAATGTTATTTAGTCTAATCTAGCAAATCTTAACATTCCTTTACGGTTTTTATTATTAGTGTGATGTCATCTGTATAAGTTAAACATAACGAAAATATCATTTAATTCTATCAAATTACTTGCCTTATTTACATTTGACATTTCTTTTACAGTTTTTTGGATACATGGTAGAAATAATCAATTACTCAGTAGGCAACCTTGATTCATTGTCTACAGTGTTTTCATTCTTTTACATATATGACTATTTATCATATGCTTAAAATACAACAACCCATTTTTTTATTTATACTGCTTAGAAAACCTTACTTCCAGTTTTGCACCCACTTGTTATTTAAAAAAAAATCAGATTTTATGTTTGCAAATGCTTTACATGGATCTAATCACACCATTGTTCCTTCTTTAATTTTATTACATGATTCAACTGCTTCCCACATCTGGATCTTGTTGCTTCTTGCACCTACTATCTCTTTAACTCTCCTTGTACTTAATTTATGATATATAACTTTTGTCATATTTCTAATGACAGTTTAATAATAATCTAATGTCTTATTTTTATTTATCCAAATCCCTTTTTTTTTAGTTGTTCTCTATATTTGTATAACACCTTGACGTAAATGCAACTTTGTAATGAATGCATTCTTGTAGGATTCCTTCAATACATCTCTAGTATTGATCAAATACCAGTCTAATGTACTCTGTAGATATGGTACCTTGTTACATCTTTACCTGCTGCAATTTCTAAATTTAGATTTTTTTGTAATACTTTACATCTTTTACAGTATTCGTATTCATATTTATAATATTATATGTTCTGTCTGATTTCATCTGTTTTTCTTTAACATATTTCAGCACATCATTTTAAAATGTATTTATTATTTTATTTATTTGCATTCATTTCAGGAAAGTCCAAATTGGAAAAAAGCCTTTTGGAGAAAAGCTCCGATAAACAGTAGACATAATAAAAAGTAAATACTGAAAAGGGAAAGTTACAACACACAGCACGTAGAAAACCAGCAAAACGACAAAATAATTAAAGAGCACAACTTTGTAAAATATGTATTTTAAAATAGCAAACACATTACAAAGCAGCCTATTAAGATGTTAGTGACAGGAGTATAGACAGTCACTGTAAAGAAAGTAATAAATACTAACCAGAAGCAGGTGAGCATAGACAGTGCAATATATTGTGGGGAAAAGACGTTGGATGACCTCAGAAAAGTCTAGCATTAGAGATTTACTTGAAGTCAGGGAGAACTATGTTCCTAATTTTGAAACAAGTAGAAAGTATCACCATAAAAAAATGTTAGGTTTTTGCATACAAGTTACACCTTTGACTTTGAGTGAGGTGTCTTTGGTGATTAATGAAGGGACCCTTGTGATTGATTGCTATTATAGCAGTTTACAGCTGTGTTTTAAGTGGTTAGGTAGTCCTGGTAATCTGAGTTGGCAAATTTTTAGGGTGGATGGTTACAATGCTGCCTATTTCATTGTGAGGCTGCTCCTGCATTAATTAATTGGGTAGTTTACGCATTACTGAAACTATGCAAACCATTGAGAAGGAAATGTAGTAAGTAGGCTGAAGCAGTAGGTTTGCAAGTATGACCTTTTGTGAAGGGTTTAGCTTAGTAAAGAAGTCTTGTTTTTTATGATATTTATTTATAGCATGTATGATGAGCTAGTCAAATTTCAGGCTGTCATATATAATGACTATATGCAGTTTGATTTTCTGGACAAGTTCTTTTTCTACCCTAACTGATGATACAATGGTAACAATCTTGCTTTGTGCTGAGTTTTTTTTTTTCTGGAGTGAATGACAAAGTCTTTATTACATTTATATGATTATTACTCCAGGTATGTCTCAAATGGATACAAGAGCCTTCTGGGTTATAGTTTGTCATTTAGATATGCTGTGGGCAAGGCAGACAACTGTGGAATCATGCACATATTAAATTATATTTGGCCATTTTATGGAATTGGCTAAGTAACTAATAAGAATATTGAACATGATGGAATATAATAAGCAACTCTGGTGGACACATATGAACACTGGAAAATAGGTGGTCTGGAAACTTTGCCATTTGTTGCTCTGATTTCTGTTTTAAACATAACTGTTGGTCTAAATGAGTAAACAAGAGGGTAGAACACATGTAGAGTGTTTTTAAGTCATTATTAGGTGGACACACTGTCATCAATTATTTAAAAAGCCATAATATAGAAAGATCAAAAGGGCAGAACCTAGATATGGCATGGATAGCAGTACAACAAAACACATTTCAGTGTCAGACTCCATAAAAGTTTTTTTTTTTTACACCAAAGAAATGAAGAACAGCTACAGTTATTCCCATCATAAGGGAGGACCTTCCACAGATCCAGGCAATTGCAATCCCATAAATGTGACCATCCTTATAAGTAAAGCCATGGAAAGACCAGCATGGAGTTAATCAGACATAGGTAATCTCTAAACACTTGACCTGTCTCAGTTTGGATTCATCAAGAGCCAGTCATGCTTACTCAACCTGGTGGACATTTTTGAAAAGGTCACCAAAGCAATGGATTAATGCAAAATAGTAAACACCACTTACCTCAACTTGGCCAAAGGTTTGGCACAATTCCCCACTCAAGCATAATAGAAAAGTGAAATTAACTGGGAATAAACCCCTATGTCCCCCACTGGACTGCCAACTAGACAACAGAATGTAGCCAATTAAAATAGGGGATATTACCTCTACAAACAGACCTATCACCAGTGGAGTCCCCTAGAGTTCTGTGCTTGGACCTCTACTATTTGATATCAACTTTTCTGAATTAAAACCCAATTACAAATGGATCTGGCTGACTGGTTTGCAGATAACTGCAAGCTAGTAGCAGTGATTTAATCCCCAAGTGACTTAGCCATACTGCAAGATGGTTTATCATGAATAAATAACTGGTGCTAAAATCATGGACTACAACTAAATAACAAAAAAATGAATTATTGTATCCTTTTTGAACTCATCAACCCAAGTGAACTACCAAATTGATAATACACCCTTTGCAGTTGACCCAGTTGTTTGGGATTTGGGAATTTCTGTGGCTAGTGACCTATCTTTTGAACAACATGTATCCTTTGTTGCAAGAAAGTCCTTCTATAATACACAGCTTTATAAACACAGTGATCATGTCCAGATCTATGAATGTCATTGGCTCCCTTTACTCTACTGTCAGGGCAGTCATTGAGTATAATGCCCTCTTGGCATGTATCTGTTCAGACACATGCGATAACTGGAACACCCACAGAGATACATTACTAAAAGGATACAAGATGTAAAAAACATATTCTACTTGACTGACTGAAAGCACTATGACTATACTTGGTATCCTACAAACTGCTAAGAGGTGACCTGTGTCTGGCATAAAAGATATGCTCTTACTCAATACCGGTGGATTTACTGCACATTAGCAATCAAATGGCATCAGAAAAACCTGGTATAGGGATCTTAACCTCTTCTGGCGGATTAATAAATGTAGGTTTCACCTTTTTTCTGGGTGTGTTATACTCATGGCTAAGGTTCTTTGTAGTAAAAGATGCAATAATGCCACAAAACTGTTGATTGTGCAAACAGTATTACATGCAGGTAGCTGAAAAGCATTGGAAACATGAGCTACACAATTAATTGAAAATGAAGATTGGATCATTTGGGAGCACTCAATATCAACAAATAAAAATGCAGAAGCAAGAATACAGACACAGTATTGAAAGTAAACAACAAAAATTACATTAATAATTACAATATATCTCCTAACAATTTTAGTGTCTTACAGAGAGGCAGTCAAAAAATTCCATTATATGCAAGAAGAAATTAGAGTAATATGAAATAGACACCCTACATGTTCCAGTAGCAGAAATATGGCTATTAAGAAAGGAATTTTCAAGCATACTTAAATATACTACTGATATATGCAACTTAACGCTACAAGAACTGTAGAAAGAAACAGTTCTGGTAACACTGCAAGTGCTGAGAACAACACTTGCGCAACATCAAAGACTGAAGCAAATATAATTTCACTAACTTTAATTGTAGAGTGACTCAGAAATGGATACCATTCCTGTCATGGAATTAAAAGTCATAATTATTTGAAGAATTAAAGAAAAAAAATGGAAACCGAAACCCTTAAAGAACTAAAGGAATAAGGAAGACAGTACTTTTAGTCTCATTCCTGATATGCAGTGTATTGCTCAGGATGGCTATTAGAGAAACATTAGACACAAACATCTATTCATCAACAGAGAAGTCCATGCATAGCTGAGCACACTCAATGATGCAGACGCACACAACACACTTCGCTCTCCATGTAACCCACTAGTGAAGCAACTCAGACAAAGAAACTCACAAACACACTCATGCTGCAACAGAACTGCGCACACACACACACACACACAAACACACACACACCACTGTGACTTTGATAAACTTACCCGCTCTTTGGATACTCCCACAGGAATACATGGGTGAATACCACATTTTTTATGGTGGTTACATTTACCAGAGTAAAAATTTTACCCAGCCACATGATTCTCTGAATAGATCAGCTGACTAAAGTGGGAGCTGGAGACCTTTCCAAGTGACAGTACTTGACTAACTAGAATTAGCATTCAGCTCTGTCTGCAAGACCACCTTAGTTGCTGAGGGAAAAGCTGTACTGCTGTAAAGCAGGCCATGATTCAGAAAGACTTAACACAATGGGGGAAGCTTTCCTAGTTAAGGCTTCTCCATCGAGGGTCATAAATGAATGCACATGCAGGTGATATCTCATGAGTAGACATCGCAAAGCACCTCACAGTGCTATAAATGAGACAGGAATGGACAAGGTGATTCCAGAAAATGTGTGTTTTATGATATGCCTGTTGCTAAGTATGACAAATCCATGACTACAATGTGGATGAATTGAGGATGATTATTAGGTCTTTTCTTGGATAGGGTGAAAGTGAAGGTAAGTGACTGGCATTTGCTTCCCATCCTGGGAGGGAAGGTAGTTGGTCCAACCTGCTGCAGTGGCAGTGTCTACTGGAGAAGAGTTGTAATGCTTCCAGCAAATGGGCTGGGAATCTGTGCTTTGTTTGTTATGTTTTGTGTTAATGTGGTAGCCTTCTTAGGACATGAGCAGAACTGGCACTGCAGGAACTCACATACATCAGTATACTTGTAAGCCACTAGGGGAGAAGGTAGGGTCTTCCAAATAAAAAACATGATGGCTACCTTGATAACGCCTTTCTCCGATTGTCTTTCACTTCAACAAGGAATGAACTGGGCTATCATTTACAGGAAGGTACATGTCTAACAGGTAGTGTGTGAGGAGGAAGAATAAAAACAAAAGTAAATGTGTGCTGCATATGTTGGACATGGAGCAGGGTACATGTTGTGTGCTGTCATAATGTGATGCGAGTCAGAAGGATACGGGAGTGTGCATCTGTGTTCTCTAATGTGATGCGAGTCAGAAGGATATGGGGGTGTGCACCTGTGTTCTCTAATGTGATGCGAGTCAGAAGGATATGGGAGTGTGCACCTGTGTTCTCTAATGTGATGCGAGTCAGAAGGATATGGGAGTGTGCACCTGTGTTCTCTAATGTGATGTGAGTCAGAAGGATATGGGAGTGTGCACCTGTGTTCTCTAATGTGATGCGAGTCAGAAGGATATGGGGGTGTGCACCTGTGTTCTCTAATGTGATGCGTGTCAGAAGGATATGGGAGTGTGCACCTGTGTTCTCTAATGTGATATGAGTCAGAAGGATATGCGAGTGTGCACCTGTGTTCTCTACCAAGGAAAGAAAATAGTTAAGTTAGCGTGCATAAATGTTATGTAAGTTAGTATTCAATACGGGCTATGTTTAGATAACTAAAGGAAAGAGAGAGAAGGAGAAATAAAGAAAGAAAATGTGCTGACTTTCCAGTCTAACAGACACCTAAGTAGTATTGAACATGGTTTTATTCTACTGTTCAACTTTTCTGATGAGGAATGCCTTTGTGAGTGTTCATTTTATGGTTATTAATGTATTCACTGGAATATTACCTTATATGATAACTATCTCGGCATGAATAAAACACTTTTGCTAGCATGACACAAACCACACTGATATTACAAGTAATGCTAAATTTCTGAGACAGACAACATTTCTGACTCAGGATAAAATCATTATAAATTTATGCAGTGCCCAAATAAACATTTTGTAATCCTTGTTTTATTCAGTCTTAGTTGCTTAGAAGGAAAAGTTCATAAGTGTTATCATAACTAGTAAAACCAATATCCAGGTTAAAACTATTCAATGTCAGACTGGACAACTGAATTAGTCTACATTGTTCATCTTTCCAAAGGTGTACAGGAATGATCTAGAACAACCATAACTGAAATGTCAAATACGGAAAAATTAGACTGAGAAAAATATCCTGCAACTGGCTTGTTAGCCTTCTTGCATGTAATTGTCTACGGGCAGTGATCATAGTTGACAGTTCTGTTCTGTACCTACTATATAAGTTGCCAGTGGACATCGTCTGCATTTGATTAGATAAACCCCATTGGTAGAAGTGAAAGTAAAGGAACCTTGCATTTTGTAACTCTAATTCTGTGAAGTTATGGTGAAAGCAATAGAAAATATCTGGCATGTTTTGCATCTTGGATGGTTGCAGGGTTTTTGGCACTTTGAATCGTGTTCTTTTCTGGTCATTCTTGGGTGACATGTTGTCACTAGTGAATCTCTATCACAGCGTTCTCCTCTTTATACTTAAGCAGCTGCTCCCTTGGCAGTTGCATTTCACACTCTCCTACCATGTCAAACTCTCTGGCAATGTGACTGAGCAATCATGGCTGCTTCCATTTATGCTGTCTGTCACTTTTTCTGCCTCACTAGAGCAAATGTAGTGATATCAAAGTGTTTGTCTGCAAATAACTGACTTCTTTGTGTATCTGTGATGATTACTTAGTCTGCACACATCTGTAATGCATCAAGGAAGGTGATACTTAAATTCAAATACTACAAAGTGAGTTTAATAGATAAGTAGATTATGTAGAGTCTCTTGTTTAATTTATTGATGGAGTCAATGCTATATGTCCAAAATAAATAATCAACAACACATGCATACACATATTTCAAGCAGAGGCATTAATGCCCTTCTAGTGTACCACTATACCAAAACAGTTGCCCCATAATAAGTGTCTGGGCTCTTATTAAAAAATATCTAAACTAG
Source organism: Protopterus annectens (assembly GCF_019279795.1). Lineage (NCBI taxonomy): Eukaryota > Metazoa > Chordata > Ceratodontiformes > Protopteridae > Protopterus > Protopterus annectens. Next base: position 454,612,504 of record NC_056751.1, read on the forward strand.
TACTTAATTTAATGTAATTTTGTAGCCTATTCCAGGCATCAGTTGTTTTCTCAGAGAGCCAATTAGTACACTTCTCATGCCTATAGAATCTTCTTTTGATGTCTTCAAGACTTTTGGATTTCTAATACCATGACGGGAAAGGACACCATTCCTAAGTCAGAGTACGATTAAAGTTCATGAAATTAGTATTATTTCACTGTTTGATGTTAGCCAAAAGTGTTCTTCGCAGTACCCGCAATGTGCCCAAGCAATGATTTCTCCTGCAATTCATACGGTGTTACATGAATTGGTAACATATCTAAATATGATTGTAAATTATTTTTTATAAGATCGGTTGCGCCTACTACTATTGGAACTGTCTGGGTATCTTTCTTCCACATGGCTCTCGTTTCTGCCTGCAGATAAGGTATTTTATGACTTTGTGTCTCTCTGTATGCAAGACACTATAGTTACTAGGTGTGGCAATTTCAATGATCAATGCTACTTTTGTCTTCTTTTCTTGGATCACTATGTCCGGTTTTCTAGCATCTGTCTTTTGGACTGTTGGTATTGGGTGATCCCATGTGATGTAAACTTCATCATTTTCTATGATTCTCTGTGGCTCATGTTTCCAATGTTTTTAAGCCACTTCGATAACATAATGTTTGCACAATCTCCAGTGTAACAATCTCACCGCATTATTATGCCTTTCAGTATACAGTCCCGCTGCCTTTAGAGCATCGCACCTAACAATAAGGTGTGTAACTGTTTCCAACTCGGTTCCACAAAACCTACTTATGTCTGTTTCTCCCCATGTTCAATGGACTTAGTAAACCAGCGTGTACGCAACCCACTATCTTATGCTGCCAATATTAACCTTTCATTTCTTGATGTAAATTTACCTCTCCTTAACCATTCCTGCATTCGTTCTTGATCAACATGAGGGTCTTCCAGAATTTTTTATACTTGCAACTATATTTATGTTTTTTCCACATTTCTTGCCTTTTCATCTGATCCTTCACCTTATATTCTTTCTTTTCTTTTTTAGTACATTCAGTTGCTGCCTGGTTTTTATCCACTTCTGGTTTGATTTCCATTCCTACTTGACGTCGATATGCTTCTGCTAAATTAAGCAGTGACATCATCTTAGATTTATTCTCCTCATGTTTCAAAACTTTCACCAAATTTGGATCTTGTGAGGTCAATAGATGTGTGGAGTCCCACGATTGCAGATCTATACATGTAATCAATTTCATCTCTTGTCTGATTATTCTCTACTGCTTGTTGATAAACCCTAAACATTTCTACAGGTAGTTGTCTCTGAATGGCCTATATACCTGAATAAGGTCTCATCTTAAATATTTACATGAGACACTGTACAAGTTCAGAAAACTTCATCTTTAATAACAAATTTTCACATTAGTGTATGCCCTTGGTATATTTCTTCTGTGCACTTTCCAGTTTACTCATGTTTATTTTCTTAAAAGGTTTCCATATTGTTATTCTATACTGAAGTTTGGGTCTAATGTAACTAAAAACAATGACTTCATCAATTCTGATTTTCTAGACTTTATATATTTTTTCTACAACCTGTAGTTCTATAACTGTCATTAACCAATTGGTTGAAAAACTCAAAGCTGGATCTACACATAAACCCAGGTCCTTAAATGAATCTACAGTTTCAATCACTGCATGCTCTATTAAATATTCACCTTTCGATGCATGTCTCCCAAATCTTGTATGCTTAGTTTTTTTCATGTATATGTCAATATATTACCTTCCTGTGTCCAAATTGTCAATTGCCCTGAGTTCTCTTGCAGACATACCTATCTATAATATTGGTTGTGGATTTCTGCATTGCTTTCTTTTTATTTCCTTATATAGACTGAATCCACAGATTTCTGAATACTTGCATCCAGAATTCCAGAGTTGTTAGTTGCATTATCTGGTTTCATAGGGATGAGTGATCTTTATTGACAACAGACGCGTCCTTTCCTAAATATGTTCTGTTTGCCCTTTACCTAACATTATTTATCTCATCAGTCAGTCATTAATATATGTATCAACAGTTCTCCAAATCATGCCATTTACATGAGTGCAATCCTCAGCAGTAAGTCTAGATTTACTACTAATAATGGGAAGAAAATCATCCAGCTCTTGCCAGGCTTAACACAGATCACCAATGCTAACAGGCGTTACCTTTAATATACATAACATTTATTATTGCTGTACAACATATCTGTGCTTTAAATTATTAATGGCATACTGATTTAAGGAATCCATATTCAGCTGCAAATGATTAAAACGTTCTAAAAGAAAAGAATGAAATCAGTTACCGTAAAATGCAAATACAACTTGAAACCACTTCTATGACAAAAAAAATCACACAGATATACAACTGAATATAAAATTAAGTACAGTAAAGTTGTTGCTTTAACTGTACAAACTGTGAAAGTTGCACAAAAGTTGGAATTCCTTTACACAGCAGGCATATGCACACGGTAGCTTCTGCTCACTACCGCTTGAAGTATTTTTAATAGCAAAGATCAATAAATCATAAATCAAGACAAGATTGTTTAGATAAGTTCTAGATTGTCCTCTCTGTAGTCTGTGAGAATTTATAGATGACTAGGCCCCTTGGGATGGCTAGAGTTTGCTTGTCTAAAACCTATACTTTTCTAACAACTAATAGTGAAAATTAAAGGTAAAATAAAATATAAATAAATCAAAGTATATCTTCTTGTCTACAAACTATCCCTTCTTTCCTATAAACAGTGAAATCGGTGGTAAAAAATCAAATATAAATTCAAATAAAACCTTCTCTTACCAAGCTACTGAACATATAGTCAATCACAAACCCATACAGCGTTGCTTAAATAAGCTGTAACAATGGCGTTCAAGCAGCTCATTCCTCATGATGCTAGCACACCCTAGGGTAGACGTATGTGGTAATTACTCTGTAAGTGCCTGCCCCACAGAAGGCTGGGCAAATGCAACCACTACACCATATGCTTTTTTCCTGCTCTCAGTGTTTGTACCAGATTGGATAAAAGCTCAACTAACTATGCCCTACTTTGCAATGACTAACAACTGGAATGGCAGCTTTCATAAGCTAAATTGTCATGAAACAAAATTGAGCATATTACAGGGATTCCAGGAACATTAGAGAAGATGAAGAGGCAGAGGCATTGTCTAGGCTGCAGATGATAAAAATGAACAGCTGGGATGTATTTAACTGGGACTTAATGAGGGTCACCGTTGTTACAAGATATAGGAATACGTTCATCAGAGACACTCAAATCACTAAGACTCTAAAAGCTACAAGGCAGTCATCCAGGTATATAAAAAATTGGCTCCCTGAATTCTTTTGCTGGCTGCTACTACAGACCTGCATTTTGTGAGCACAGTGAGGGCTGTGGTCAGCCCCAGTTCATACTACTAAATTGGTAATGACTGTTTGTTACCTAGAAATTAAAATAACTCCATAAAGGTAAGTGTTCCTGGAGTCTATAAAGCATATATAATCTCCTTTTGATAAACAGGGAAGAAATAATGGGGCAATGTCCATTTGGAAGATTTCTGAAAAGTCCTGTAGGAGCCTTAGTGGTGGATCTGTGCCTTGCCTTCTGGGACAGTAGTGATCTGTACATCCAATATCTCTTTATTTCTCTACAAATCAACGGCAAGATAACAATAGAACTAAAGATATGAACCAGCTTCAACAAATGAACAAATCCCAGTGGAGGGACAGATTTGTCTCACAATGACTTCTGTTTTTCAATAACAAACAACATCTCTAGTTCAGGTATTTTGACATACAATTTCCCTTTAAAAATGAATTAGACAATTGAAGGGTATTCATAAATTCACCCCCAGTACGATTGGCATATTGTTCCTTGACAAATAATGCAAGGTCTTTCAGTAGGTACTGGCAAAGAGTAAAATATTTGCATGGTCTACTTGACTTGTACATTCTATGATTCTATGATGAATTTTGCAGGCATTGTATAGTGCATAAAAACTTTAGAAGATTTTATTTTCATGTAACAGATTTTGCAAGTATGGATGTGAGAAGGTGAGATTTAGGAAAGAAAATGGATGCTAAAGAATACACATAGCAAGTACAAATTAATACATGTATTCATCAAGGCGTTAAAGAAGTAATTAACTTTAAGGGAATGTTAATAGGAAGAGGACCTACTTGCTCTAAATGTAAGTGACTTATTTTGGTGAATTACTGTTTATAAACAGCCTTACACCTGGGGCCCGATTTTAAAAGACCTGATCTCAGCCTGCTCTCAGTTGTCACTTAATCTCAGAGCAAGTCTCTTGGAATCAGGCCCAAAGTTAGATCTGAAATATTCTACTGTATGTGACAGTTGTATTTGTATCTCAGATTACTCCCACTGTGGATTAGTGTTTAGCTCGCATGGGTGCTGGATGCAAGAAAGTTGGCAGAAATGGAAAGTTTAGTTATAGCATCCCACAAACATATGGAAGAGAATAATCGACTACATGAGGGAATTTTATGTGATGAAATAATGAAGGCAGCTCAAGGATATACAATGAATGGTAGATGGTGTACACTAGGCCAATTTCAGCAACGGAGAAAATGGGTGTGAGGAAACATACATGTAAGTCATTTGACTGATTATAGTGACTCTTCCTTTTTTTATGGTAAAAACTATTGGGTAAGGGAGAGTTGTAGTGGCTGGACATTGATGATAAATGGTTGCTATCTGATGAGATAGTGGCAAATGTGGTTGAGGCAGGGGTGCCACCTGTCATCCAGTTAATTTTAACTTGCAGTGAATTCTGTGGTGCAGTCAGTTTGAGAGTTTCTAGAGACTGTTCATTTTAGGTGGGAATGTATTGCATTTGTTTGCAATGAGTGCACACTGATAACAGACCGAATGGTCGTGGCCAACTCCTACAGTTTGCCAGCTGTTTGAATAATCTGCAGTGAATTTACTTATGGAGTCTAACTGATCCAGGCACTTCATATTACACTGGGTAAACTGATGATTTGTACATGAGAAGAGTTAATTAATAGGAATGTAAGGATAGAATAACTGGGGGTAAATTTGCTTGAAATATGGCATGCATTGATTCATCACAAATAAGAGGAGCTATATACACATATCTCACAGATACTGTGAGAATGATGCAGCAGAGCTTATGTACTAACCAAATGATAGCTCTCCAATTCCAAAGTCGTATATAGATAAAATCCAAAAGCAAAAACTACCACTAAAAAACAACCTTTATTGTATAGGACAAAACTGTCTCTGTGTTAGAGCTCCCTGCCTCAAAAAGACTCTGACTAAAAATTCATTATTGCTGTGAATCTGAGAATTAAGTGCAAGTCGCATTACAGTAACCTGCAAATCATTGTTAGATAGGGCAGACTTGTACTGAGAATCTGGCCCAATGTCATTCTTCTAAACAAAAGTCTGACCAGCCTGTTCTTCTGCTGACCTTCTTTCCCAGAATATGTCTACTTCCTTAGTCACACTCTGACATTGCCTTCCCTAAATATAAACCAAACTCTGTTATTATTGTTCCTGCTACTCTGTAACTCCACCTACTTTCTGGTGAGGTTCTGGCTTAAAAACATTGTATCTAATGCAATATTAATAGTAGCAATAAAGTCTACACTGTCATTTCTCAGCTGCACACAGGTGAAGCATTCATTTACACTAAATAAGAACTGTTGAAAAATAATAGGGTCATCCAAACTGGCAGAACACACCCCACATCTTTTCTCCTACAATAACCAATCTACCATCATCATCTTACACCAAAAATGTCATCCTAGGCATCAGGACTATCCTTACCATATTTAGTATTTCTATATTAACTGATCTGTATTCTATAATTTCCACATTTCTAAATATTTTTCAACATTTCATTGTCTTATGTTTTAATTCATAAATGAATATAGCATTTTCCATGCCTAACCTTTGAAGTATCCTTGTTTTATCATGGTTACATTTCCCCCACATACCTGTACACAAATTCCATGAGGTAAATCTTTGTTGAGAAACATCCCCATCACCTCTGTTCCCTTTTGTCTATAAACCCCACTATCCATTCTAGGCGCTATAGTTAAGCCTGATAGTGAGATACTTGTATGGAATCATGCAGCTGTTCATAAAGGGAACAACTTGTCATTTGTGTTATTAGATGCACACATTTGAATTAATATGAGATATGCATGGATGGGAATATCATAACATACAGAAAAGTTGGAGCTATATATCTGCAGCTACTAAACAATCAAAACAAAACAAACTTTGCCATTTTGTTTAGGGAGCTAGCTAATATATTTTTTTCTGCAAATATTTAACTTTCTGGGCACCACTGTTATTTTTCATTCAACGTTCCCTTGTCAAGTAGCCCCCATAGATTTTAGATTGCCTTTATTATCTGGACAAATTGAAAGCCTTAGCTCTGTTATTTCTCCTTAACAACCTCAGTATTTATTATATAATCACTACATAAGACAAGAATGAAGCCCAAACATCAGTTCAGAGATAAAAAAATATATGAAAAGAAATACATCTAACTATAGTTTTAAGTCACTTTTATTACTTTCGGCATTAACATTTATTAGTGTTCTTTTCCTACGCACATACACACACAATATAATAAAATAATAAAGGAAGCCTATAAAATCCCTAAAATACGTGTATTATAATTCATGGAAGACTGTTTATATGTAAGAACATGGAGTACAAAGCTATAATAAAAAAGAACAGTTTTAGCTAACACTAACTGTTGTGGTATTGCATATGCTGTAGCCCTTGCAAGAGCAAAATGCAAGTCCAAAGAGGCAAAGCAAGATAGTTTAGTTTACTATCAGAGTCTTGAAACCCATAACACTGAGACCATTATCTTGAAAAACAAAACATCTTAAGACCACAACATCTAAAAATCTCAAATACTGAATCACCCTTCCAGACTAAATCCAAGAATGAGTGCTAATATGGGTCCTGTAGTCAAGGAGTTTGATATTGCGGTCTTTGACATTTTGGGGATTCAGTATTATGGTTTCAGGATTCTGTGCTTTTGTTAGTAAACCAGTGTCTTAAATGCTCAAAGAGGAGATGTAATGAAGTCCAATATGACTGCACAAGAAATAGCTAGAGTCAAAATCCAGCATAACCTTTAACCAGCTAATGGACACACCCTTCAAAAGTTTTGAGTAAAGCAGCATAATCACTCTATACTGTCAGAAAATTACACAAGAAATCCATTGAAAATCCACAGATTTCAATTATAATTCAAACTTTAAAAAAAAAAAAAAAACCAAGATGCAAAGTAAGTTTAAAACTAGAAGCTACTGCAGTATACAATAAAACAGTGCAGTGATATAGTTAAAATGTAGCAAAGATAAACAATAATTAACCACAGGAAACACAACACTTCAAAGTTCTAGTTGCTTAAAGGATTGCTCATGCTCAGGGCCAGATCCAGCACAAGGCAACCTATGCGCTGTCAAGGGCCAGGTTTGTTTGGGAGCATGGCCACACTACATTATTATTATTATTATTTTTTTTTTTTCAAGTGAGTACTCACAAAATGAATGCCCCAGTCTCCTTACTTGAACATACATAGATGGCAAGGTAGAAGACATTTTCACTAGTGCAAGCACAACACTGAAAAGTAGAGTATTACCACACAAGATTTGAATGTCGTCCAGCAATAATATCATCAAGCAACATTTTTTTGTTGTTTTTATGGCTACAGCAGTACTTATTGTCTCCTACTTGACAGGCGTGTGTGTGTGTGTGTGTGTGTGTGTGTGTGTGTGTGTGTGTGTGTGTGTGTGTGTGTGTGTGTGTGTTTAATTAAAGGGGCCTGTTTAGTTAAGTCACTTTGTCAGGGTCACACAGAATGAAACCCTTTACTTCAGCAATTGAGAGCATGAATTGTAATCCTCCACACCGGCTGCCAGGTCTCCATTAGCTTCTTTCTGTTTTCTTAAATTACTGTGGACTACAGTATGCCAATGTCAGTCATACAGTTTCATATTCAAGTGCTTCATGAAATGAATGTTGATGAAAAACCTGTTGTTCTGTTAACCTTTTAAGTGATTTAAAGTGGTCTGCTCTTATCTGTCTCTAGTTTTGCAGAACACACAGATTTTGCCTAATCTTTATGCATGTCCTGCACTTCAACAACTCACTTAAACAGACAATGCTTTGGGACAACTGGAAACTGAGGTTAGGCTGCTCAGTGGTTCCAAGGACTGCAAACCTAGTAACTACCCATAAACAATTTAGATATAGTGCATTGGAAGGAGGGAAACTGTGCTAAATAGGCATCATCATGTGAGTCACGTTCTTGTATTCCATGCTCTGTTAAATGCTGACAGTGAGTTGATTATTTTGATGTGAATACAATATGACATCTATCAGTACATTTTTTTAGGCACACAGGTTTGACATTTAGTGTGTTTGAGCTACAACAATTTGTCTATCACTTAGTACAGATGAGTAAAGCTATGAGCCGTTAAAGAGCTGCTTGTTGTTGTGCATATTTTGACTCCCTAAACCTTCATTTGACTTCTGTGTGACACTGCCAACTAGCTTCAGCAGAGAATTCTCCTGAGCTGCCCTTGAAATGAAACACCCGTGCCTCATTTGTCCATGATCTGGCTCTGTTTAGTCGGGAGGTGTCTGTTGCAATAACTGGCATTTTTAGCCATTCTTCATGTAAGTCAGATCTGCACTGAGTGATGTCAGATGGGATACTTAAGCAATAACCCATGCCTGAGTGTGGGTAATGTTGGATTTACCCATGGTTGGTGTGGTTTGGTCATGAGGGTGAAGCCCGAGTGGCCAAACAAAGACAACCGTGGGTAAATCCAGCATTACCCACACCCTTTAGTGGGTTATTGCTATTATACAATGACATTATTTAAGAAAAAAAATACTTTTCTTAAATAATGGCATTGTATAATGCCACCGTGCTGCCCTTCCACAGCTGTCTGGTATTCTGCAGCAGTTCTGATGTACTGGGCATGCGTATGCTTACACAGTACATTAGAGCTGTTTGTGGAAGCAATGGAGAAAGCAAGATCTCTGTTGCTTTTTAAAAAGTGTCTCACTATGTTAAAGGAGTTTAGCATGGTGAGATAGCTTTAAAAAAAGCAACGGAGATCTTCCTTTCTCTGTTGCTTTTTTTTTAAAGCTGTTTCACTATGTTAAACCCGTTTAACATAGCGAGATTACAACAGCGAAGCTCTTCTGTTCTCCGTTGCTGTAACAAAAAAAAGGCTTATACTAATGGAAAAAGTTTGAGCGACCGGACCTTTTTCCATTAGTATAAGTCTGATTTACAATGGGTGCACTGACCAATCAGCATGCACATTTTGGAATACTAATGGGGGGGGGGGTCATTGTGTCATTTTTCTTAATGTCTGAAAAGTCATAGGTCAAGAATGACTTGTAGGGGGGTCCTGCAAGAATGCAATTCCTCTAATACCTCCACCAAAAAAGAATAATTTGTTCTATGTAGTAATGTTTCTGATTTTTATGACTTATGGCCTGTTGAGCAAAAGCTGTCTCCCCATTTATACTGTCTTTAATTGTTTTGCTTTATTCATTGCACTAAAAAAAATGTTCGTGAACAAGTCTCAATTTTGTAATATAGTCTAAACATGTTTTCAGTAATTTAGTTTTATAGAACCTTCTTTACAGACTCCATCAACTGCAGTGGGATTGACATTTGTCAGGTCATATAGTCTGCATTATTTAGAGTGATGATCAGAAGCGTCTGATCTTCAACATCCATTAGGTGGTGATTCTTGCATATTACTTGGATAGTCATCTCTATAGGATCAGACCGTAGACGATTTCAGAATTTAGTTAAAAACTTTTCTGCTATGCTGGCAGTTAGCACAGATGGCTAAAGCTGTGAATTGTTATTATGCAGCTTCCTAGGATAGAGTTTGAATCTTTTCAGCTGCACTTACCTACTGTGTAACATTCACCAAGTCACTTACCTAGACAGTGCTTTGGAGCAATTAGGGAATTAGGCTAGATTCCTTAATGGTCTTCTGGACTGCATGCCTAGTAACTATCAACCAGTTCTAGATGTTTGCCAGCCATTCCTTTGTGCATAACTGATCTAGTTCAAGAAATGTTATGGCAATATCATCAGCATATCATTTTTTTAATGTAACATAAGCAACTGATTCTTCAAGTGCAACAGGCACTGTATTTGTAGATGAAGTACCAAATACAAAGCTGCTTGCCAGCAGCAACCCCTGCAATAATAATAGTTCTCTTTAGTGGAGATTTATTCAGAAGACTTTTACTTCTGCAGAGATTTTGCATATTGAGTTAGCACATTACCAGGTGGTTAATATATGTTATACTCTCGTAAGTTCTCTTCTGTTTAAACTGTGCTATCTTGGCTGGAACCTATGGTGTGATAGTTGTGATCATTATACAATATCATGTAGTTCATTCAAAGCTACTAATGATGTGTGTACATAGTCAACAAAATGGCTGTAACTGATGCTTGGGTGGGGCTCTCTGGGGATAAAAGTACCTTATCAGCTGGCAATATTTAAACAGTCTTTAATCTGACTTTGCAGTACTAAGTTTTGTGTGTGTGTGTGTGTGTGTGTGTGTGTGTGTGTGTGTGTGTGTGTGTGAATTAAGTTGGAATACTTTGGCAACTGTGTGTTTTTGTGAAACAAATTTAAAATATGTGACTTTGGTCATTATTGTTTTTTTTTCACACAGACATCTAGCAACTTTCAGAGTCAGAACTCACTGTGAGCAATAGTAGTGCCATCAGATAAATGTAATGAAATGCAATACAATGTTTTCTGGTAACCTGTCCAAACAAAAGCATAAAGGCATTATTTCTTAATAGTCTTCATAG
>NC_056751.1:454628384-454680884 GCF_019279795.1 Protopterus annectens
GCCCTCATTTTCTCTTGCCTTCTTCTTGTCCATCCCAAATCACCTTCCCCAGATTCTCTTCAGCTTTTCTGCACATGCGCCAGAACAACTGCAATCTGTTCTCTTTGGCCTTTTCTGCAATGAGAGCTACTTTGACTTTTGCTCTTATGCTTTCATTTCTTCATCTGTCCCATAGTGTGCATCCTACCACCCCTATCTCATGCACTTCATCTCCATCACCACTGTCTTCCTCAACTGCTCTAACTTTCTTGCCCAGGTTTCTGTACTATACAGTAGTACTGGTCACATCACTGTTTTGGACACCTCACTATTCAGTGTCTTTGTCATTCATCTGTCCTGCAGTATACCCGACAATCTGTACCAGTTGGTAACCTGTTCTACTATTTTCTCTTCTATCTCAATTCTCAACGCCTTCTGATTTCCTACATTCGTTGCCATTAAATCTGTCTTTTCTGTACTTTGTTTCATCCCATGTGCCTTTGGTGTTGTATTCCATTCTACTTCTCTTTACTGGAGTTCTTGCTCAGAGTCTGCCTGTAATGCCACATCACCTGCATACAGCAACTTTGCTGATCTGCCACTTTTACCCGTTTGTCAGTGTAGTCCATTTCAGGCCAATATTGGCAAAGAAAGTTTTGAAATAAGCACCTCAGAGCATCTATGACCCCATAGTGCCCATAACCTCCAGCTTAATTTAATCGCTTCCTCCACATTTATTACAGTATAGTCAAATGGAGTGTGTTCCTTCCATTAATCTTGTTTTTATTCAGGCTATCATTTGATGAAAATGTTTAAAAATACTGTAAAAAGCACATGAGAGTATCTAGAACCCCCATGGCTTTTTATTAGCTCTAAGACACTCGGTTTAATGTAATTATTTCTTCCACAATCATTAGAGCTACACTCTTGCCGAATTAGAATGTGTTGACTGAATGAATGAAAGCAGGAAAAACTGAAGAGCAAGACAAACTGTAAGGAAAGGAATAAAAAACAATCTGGATGGTGTGAATAGGTAATGATGAAGGGGACCTGGGGGTACCAGGTGATGTGTGTGTATAGGTGTGCAAAGGGAGGGGTGCCATGAACCTCTTTACCAAAGGTACCACTTCACCTAAAGGCAGCCCTGGTTCAGTTCATTGTCTTTAATAGCATGCAACAATTCTGACCCACTGTGAAAGTATTTGAAAAGAAAAATGAATGTAAAAGAAAAACTACACAGAAATGACTGTGTTACCCACGTTATGTTTGCAGTACAGGCGCACACTTCTCTCACTCTCATCCATCACCTGAAACAAATCACAGCTCTGCTTAGACTGATTAGAGGGTTATGAAGCTTAGAGGTGCCTTTCCTTAATTAGGAAGCATTCATCCAGAGTTTCACAATATATAAACTGAAGACCATGCAAACATGTTATAACAATTAAAGGTAGATTGAAAAGTAAACTGTTAGGAGCATGCAGGAATAACCTGGAAATACACATAGGAAAAAGATAGACTAGGGCTGCAGAAAAGGGTTGGTTAATGCTGTTCTCTAGTTCACTATTTGATTTTCTCAGCTTTTCCTTACATACTGCACTACATTGATCAACTGTTTAACTACTAAGTGTTTCCAAGTCTACCACATAAAGTGGTTTTAGACTTCAGGATTTAGCCATTAAACTAACTAGCTAACTAACTAACAAACAAGAAAACAAAACCAATGAGATTCAGAAAAATATATCACAGACTGAAGTATATTCACTTAATCTGATGGTACATATAAATGCACTAAAATATAATTTCTTACTTTTTTATTAAAATAGCAGATGCTTTGTGGGATGATGTCTAGACAAACCATTACATTTCACAAGTGTTTAATAAAAGTCCAGGTTTAAAGCATATAACCCAGCTAGTTCATTTGGAAAATAGATCAGTGGCTGATGGATTGAAAAAGGTCAACCCGTATTAGAGTTTAAAAAAAAAGCAACAAGATTAGATAATGTTAGTATTATCAAATTATACGTTTCACATGCTTACAAGGTAATACTCAAGACCATTCTTGCTATACTTCAGTAAAACAGAAATGAGACATCTACAAGCTGGTTTTTGCAGGAGCGGGGTCACCAGTGATGAAATTGTCAACAACTGCAGAAAGCAAAAAAAAAATCCAGAATAATATTTACTTTCTTAGACTACTCTAAAGCCTTTGACTGTATGGACCATAGCAAATGATAGCAACTGCTTAGAGAAATGGGAATACTGAGTCGCATTGTTTTCCTCCTAAAGAATTTATGTATAAAAATAGAAGCAACAGTTAGAACCAAGTAAAGGAGTCAGACCAGCCTATTTACTGACACCCTATTTATTCAATTTATATGCAGAATATATTATGCAAAATGCTGAGTTAGAAAGTCCTAAAACTTGTTCACTGCTCACCATCAGTCAATACACAAACATACATACATAAATAAATTAATTAAATAAATGCACAGATACACAATCATATGTAGATAACTATAAACACAGATAAAAACAAATATGTTATTTAGCCCTAACAGTTATACCTATATACAGAGATAAAAACAAATATGTCATTTAGCCCTATCAGTTCTTTCCAAATGGATAGGGAAGAAATGGAAGCAGTCACAGATTTTTCTTAACTGGGATTATAGATGTCTATAAATGTTGATTGTGGCTATGAAAGAGAGAGAGACTTGCTCTTTTTTAGAAAAACTGTGACAGATATGGATAACATTTTGCAAAGAAAAGGCATCACAGTGTCAACAATAATCCCCACAGTTAAAGCTACTATACAGCTGTTTGACTTGGACTGTAAGTAAGACTTTGCACTGTAAAATTTTTACTTTTAAATTCTAGAAAGGGAGAAAGGATTTGAGTATTCAGTACTTAAGGAAATAATCCAGACAGGTAACTGGAAAACCTGATAGTGAAACTCTTGTACTTTTAGCCACATAATTTGAAGATAGGATTCAATAAGGAAGACGTGTTGGTTGGTAAAAACTGAATACAAACTAAAAAGGGCCAAACAGACTAAGGTGGATGGACATTATTATCAAAGTAATGAACAGGAATTTGCAAGAACTTAAAAGTAGTTCTTAACAAACATGCCTGGTGTGCTAAAGACCTTGAGGTCACAATAAAAGATGAATTTAACCTAACAACTAAAAAACAACAACAAAGGATGTGTTTTCAAATCCATTTAATTTTTGCTTTTTTCTCCCACAGCTAACCATCTGCTGTTACCAGGTCTTCTCATTCACTGTGTCTGCCAGACAGGTATTTGGCTCCCACTGGCTCAACATGACCCATGCCTGGGACCAGTGAGGATGATGGTGCAGCATCAAATTCCTGCTGGGTAGTGTGTCCCAACCTCTTTCCATTCTACAGTAGCCTTGTGAGCAACCCAACTAAAGCCTACAGGAGGTGCATATGTGCTTCTGCAAATGTGTAACCTCCCAACCAAACAGTTTATTGTTTGCAGCACTGAGTGAGTTTTCCCAGTTCTTACAGCAAGTAGAGGCAGCCTCCATCTCCCCATGATGGTTGTACTGGCATCAGCCACTCACTACTGTCCTTCCCCAGTCTAGTCCCTCCTGCACCAGGGCTATGAGCTAGATCATCTGAGGGCAGTAAGAGCTTTATCCTTCTGTGCCATGGGGCCAAACCTACCTTCAGATCTGTGCCTCTTTAGAGATAATGGGTATTCAAAGTGGTAGGTGGGAGTTGTGTAGAATGTTTTAATAAAAAATTAGGTGCAGGATGGGAGGGAGAGAAGATAGTGCCTAACCTGCAAACAAAATATGCAGACAATACAATAATTTGTGTATATATATATATATATATATATATATATATATATATATATATTTACATTCCTTTATCTTTTCAAAAAAATTTACTTGTAAATTGATATTTTTTTAATCAGAAATTAGATATGGCCATAAATTTAGTTCTACGTGTAAATGTTTGGACTTCACTGTCACACCTATTTTGAATGGTCATGTACGGGTATTGCTACAGAAGTGAAACTTCGCCATGCAAGTAATCAGAAGTTGTGTGCAAAGTTTGAAAGAAGCATGACTTATGGCTGTAATTTCAGTTTTTATTTGTTAACATTTAGACTTTAGAGACAACTTATGTTTAAGGGTACATTGCATGCAATATCTCTTTTGATAAGATGGGTCAGAATATAGATGGACACCACATAAGGTGTATGATAACAAACCTGCAACTAGTACACAAGTTTTTATATCTATCCTTTTGGTGCATCATCAACATACATGTTTTTTTGTGCTGCATACCTCTCAACCACCTAGCACAAGAAACCCGGAGAAAGCCAAAAATAATGAAGGGGGGGGGGGGAGTGCAAAGACTCAAACATTGGGACAAATGTTAAATATTGCTTTTATGCATTTCAAAAGATGCTAGAATATAATTTGTTGTATGTATTTTCTGAAGGATATGCAGTCTAACACTAAAATGTCTTTCATTTTTGAGTGATTTCAAACCTTAATGATTTGCAATAAACCCACAAATTTTAATTTGAACAGACCAAAAACATTAGGCAAAAGTTTGGATATTTTGTGAACTGGACAGTTGAGAACACTGCCCATGTTACATAAGCAAAAACGATATTTCCTCTAAACCCACCATTTTTTTCTGCTTGCTGAAAAAAAGCTAAACTATATATTTACTAACTTTCCATTGTTACAAAAATGAAATAACCACCATAAAACATCCAAGAAAAAGCCTACCCATAGTTTTAAAAACAGTAAATAAAATGTATACAAAAAATAATCTGAAGCCTCGGCTTCATTGCTATTCATGTCCTTTTCAGTTTTTGAGACTCATTGCACTGAAACTGGATGAAGTATGGGCGAAATGTTAGCTCAGTGGGAACAAAGAACATTTCATTCATTCATTCATTTATTTAAGCAACAAGAATATCCTTTACTGATATATTTTGAAGGGGCCAAGTATCACCCTCATTTATTTATAAATATATATATATATATATATATATATATATATATATATATATATATGTGTGTGTGTGTGTGTGTGTGTGTGTGTGTTCAAAGTCCAAAAAAGTGGTACCACTGCTAACACACAAATAAAAACTGTGATAAAAGCCAATTGCTGCAAAAAATTTTAAATGTGAACAGGCACAACGAATATGAGAAAGTCACCAGCAGCACAAAGTGTCTCATCAATTCACTTGACATATTATCACACTATTAAACTTTTCCTTAACACCACTGTAATTTGCAGTTATACATGTTATGTTCTATAACAATAATTTCTCATACATGCACTGCACAGATTATTCTGATTAAAAAGAAAACAAGCTATAATCATGTATGTGCTGGAACACTGAAAAGTGAATTATTTTGACAGAAAGATTACTGATAGAAATGAACAAGTTTATTGGTACCTAGTGTTATGTGACAATAGCCTTGCAACACTGTATGCAATTTAAGTTTGACAATTTTAAAATAGATTAAAGAGCATGGAAATATTAAAACAAAGGACTTAGAAACTGTAACAGCCAAGACTGCATATACTCGGATATTGATTAACTTATGAACATGTAACATGAGGTTTTCAGGCATAGCTCTCCAACAGTTTAACAGAACAAGAAAAAGACAGCTGTACTACAATGTATGATGTCCCCCTCCCAGTCAACCATGGCTCTAATCTGAATCAGGGACAAATCTCAGTAGAATGGGTGGTGCAATGGTGCAGCGGTTAACGTTGTCACCTCACAGCAAGAGGTTCTCCAGTTCGATTCTTGGCTGTGGTGCCTTCTGCAGGGAATCTGCATGTCTTCCCTGCATTTGCATGGGTTTCCTCTGGATACTCTAGTTTCCTCCCACATTCCAAGGACATGCATCTGGAGCATTTCTTCCCGGGCCTATGCTGAAAATAGGCTCTGTCCTAGTCAGACTTTCCCAGTCAAGGATTTGGAGTCTGCTACTTTTACAGTGTGGGTTCTGTCAGTGAGCCAGTTGGCAACCCATCTTGTGACATAGGGAATTATACCTAGTTTAGTGAGTTTATCTATAATTCCAGAGTGTGGAGATGGTGTCAAAAGCCTTGGCAAAATCTAGATAGGCTGTGTGAACCACCTTACCCTCGTCTACGGCTTTGGTGACTGCTTCAAAGAAGTCTATCAGGTTTAGGAGACATGATCTGCCTTTTACAAACCCAAACTGGGTGAGGTCCAGCGTTTGGAGATTACCAATGTCTTTGTGTATAAGATCCATGATGATACGTTCCATGGCCTTGCAGACCAGGCTAATGGGCTGGTAGTTCCCGGGGTCCGTGGTGGCTCTACCTTTGTGAAGTGGGATAATCGTTGCTGTGCACTATTCAGTGGGCACAAAGCCTGAGGTGAGGCCATGACTGAACATGGTGCTTAGGTGGGGTGCCACTTCATTCTGCAGTTCTTGTAGAATGCAACCTGGGATGTTATCAGGTCCCATGGATGCTGTGTTCTTGGCTTTGGAGAGTGTGGTTTTTACCTGTGCAGCCATGATTTCAGGAACTTTGCATTCTTACGGTATAGAGATGGGCACTTTAGGGGGTGAGAGGGGGGGTAAAGTTAGCACTGAACCTATCTTCCAGGATGTTAGCAATATCAGTTGGTTCTGTATATTTAGTGCCATTGTGCTGTAACTCTGAGCAGATCAGAGTGCTGCCATTGAGATTCTTGACATAGCTATAGAATGCTTTGTGATTGTCTTTAGAATCAGTGGTGATTTTGTTTTTGTAACTAGCTTTGGAGGATTTTATGAGGGATCTCAGCTTCTTACTGAGGCTGACCAGGTTGTTCCTCCAATCATGGAATTTTACTCTTTTTTGCAACAGTTTCTTTTTTCTGTTGTAGAGTTTGTTTATGGCAGGGGACCACCAGATTGGCTTCCTTTTTTTGGAGGATAGCATCTTGGTTCCGTTAGGGATCCATGCACTCATGTAAGTGCTTATAAAGTGAAATAATCAGGGCCTTTTTTACACACACACATTATATATATATATATATATATATATATATATATATTACTGCTATTTAACTTGCAAGAAAAAATCTATAATTTATAATACTGTCATTATTTTTTAAGTGAAATTCACCACCTTTTCTTCAAATTCACCAGTATTTTGAGGGATTAAGGAGCACAGAGCCAAAACTTGATCCAAAATCAGGGGCATCCATGAAAATTGGGGACAATTAAGAGGTATGCACTCGACTCTCTCCCTGGTGATAGGGAACAGATGGGACAACTGGCAGGAGGGGTCCGATGAGTGACAGAGTGGGGACAAACTTTTCATATCCATTAAATGGAGAAGGGTGAGCAGCACATGTTTGTATAACAGTATTTCTTCCTATAGTTATGCATGTGTGCAATGTGCACAGTGTCAGGAATGGTAGCATGTGATAGTAGAGATTGAAATATGTCCAAATTTGCATAATTTAGTACATCCATGCTGTGAAAAATGCAGCATGAGGTGTATTTTGCATGAGTTATTGCTGATTGTTACTGCAGACAATGGAAAACTTAACTTTTCATATTTAATTTTACACATCATTGATGGACATGGCAGTTACACTACAATAGTACAACCATGTGTGAACATGATAACAGTAAAATGAAAACATGGCAAAGAAAGGAGGTGGGTAATCAGCAGACATCTTGAACTACACAGCTTTGTTTGTGCATTTCTGATTTTCCATATTTGTATAAGTCGTACTAGGTGACAGGGTGTCAACCACAATCTTATATGAATTAATATGTGTGAGTGCAGTTAAATAGTTTACACAAAAGGTAAATTAATTGAAATATGCCATTTGTTAGACATGCTTTAATAAAGAACTTCCTGTCTTGGCGGTAAGAATATAAAGATGCACCCATGCATGTACAGGGTTATAAAAGGGCTGACAAAAAAGGAAGTATGCACACATCCATTTTTTCCATCTGGGGTTATAAATGTTATCACTGTTTAGATATTAACAATATTATCTCAAGAAGTGTGACATCAGTATTAGGAAGCAAGGAGGCATGTAGAATCTGACATGATATGGTATATGTGAACAGTGAAGCCATCACTGTATGTGCATGTCTTAAGTAATTGAAAGTTTCTGAAGATGATTATGAAAGACTTTCCATTAATAATGCAAACAGAGTTTAACAGAGTAATGCTAGGAGATCCACTGCAAGTGGTAGCAGTTACAAAAAAAAAGTGATACGAGATGTTGTTAAGAACAGCATATCCAGAGATATAATTATTTATTTTATGCACAAAGTTATTAATATCAGTAGTATAAGGAAAGTCTCATGAATGGTAAGTCCTACATTAGGGACCAAGTCGACATCTGTAAGCGGTCATGATCTAGTAGAGTTGTATAGTGAAGCAATCTCATTGGGCTACATAGAGCTGGAATTATTCAATACAGTTTGCAAAAAGATGACAAGAAACTTTGGGTATCCCCAGTGAAAACATCACCGTGGGATGTTTAGGGCTTGAGTTACTTAATGTTTACAGAAAGGTGTTAAATCATGAAATATTTCTAATATTTGCATTAAAAAATCAAAAGGGAGCCATTTGATGTGAAAATTCAGTGGAGAAATGAGGTTTGGAACAGGCCAATTTGTCCAGGGACATCTTCAATTGGAGCTAGATAGAGTAGTAGGAATTAGGAAGATAAGGGGAGAATAGGGTTAAATAGGAATGAGGGATGATTGGGAGGAAATGAGGTAAGAGTAGGGAGGGGCTTAATGGGTTTTAGGCAAGTGTAACTGGAGTAGGAGTCACTTTTTTTCATGATCTTGCTACAGAGCATGATTACGTCCAAGACGACCAGTAGATATTTTGGTGGTCAGGTAGGCCTGGATTCATTGTAGTATGTGGTAAGTAGCACAGGCTGGAGGTGTGGGTGGGAATTTTCTTCCTGTCTCTATCCCAAAGGTGTCATTAGTACATTGAGGTTGTACAGTTATACATCATTTGGTGAGGATAAATGGTATGTTAAATGAGTTTGGAACTTCATTAAAATGCTTGTTCTCTGTCTCAGTTTTAGTTGTAATTTTTATGTGAATTATGGAAAGGATAACACTTTTTATTCAGTGAGCAAAAAATTGATTTGCTAATCAGAATCTGTGTGAGGATATCCCATTAAGCACAAATACAGCCCTCATAGCGTACATCTTTGATTCATGGTGCTAATGGTGTGGATTCTTTGGGGAATACAGCAGAGCAGCGTTGTACTTCCTGATTAATGCTAGTGAAGAGAGACAAGAACTCCGTGAATAGTGGTTAGGCAACTATAACCCAGCAGAGGATATGGTTCCATTATCTCCCAGCTGCATAGCCAATCCGTAAGGGCCTGTGGTGGTTGGCTGGTCAGTGCTGTGGAAGCAGTGACTTGCAGAGAGCTGCAGTCATTGTCTGCTTTGTTTTAAAGTGTACAAAGAAACTTGGACAATTTTACTTCCCAGATTTGTAAGTACTTGATTTTGTTATATGCTGCAGGTGGAACTGCATTTGATTTTCTGTGTGACTGCTCGTTGTTGAACAGGGCAGAATAGAAGAAGTCTGTTTTATAAAGATTTTCTTTTATGAAAGTTTGCATTGTGCTTGGTTCTTTGAAGCAGAGAGATTCTGTGTTGGTGGCGCTCATTGTTTGAAGCTCACCCGGTTTGTAGAAAGCTTCTATGGACTGAGCACTGGGGTTTAGGGGAATAGGGAGTCTATGTCCTACGGCCTTGGATTTGTTCCTTGCCAGCTCGCTTGATGCCTTCTCTGGCTGCTTGTTGTCAGCCAAGTGGTGGGTCGCTATTTGGTGTGTCTTTTGTGCATTGGTTGCTTTTGTGGGCTGGAGGTGCTTGTATCAGTGGGGGTGGTGCACATACTGTCTTTGTGGGGCTTCTCTTTAAGTGATGGAAAAAAAAGGGAGAGGCCTTGGATTAGTGATGCAATTCCATTGCCTGTTGTTTATTTGTTTGCTGATGGGGTTCTCGTCTTGGTGGTGGTGGTGGTTTGTGGCTTTCAATCTGGTTCCATTTTGTCTGGCAGGGTCAGTCTACCATGCTCAGTTGAGGTATTTTCCTCAGTGAAGCTCGAATGGTTTTCTTGAGCTCTGAGCAAGTCGGTGTGACCACTGCCATGCATACGAGGTGGCAGTGACAGTCAGAGTATTGTGGCAATCATGTCTTTCAATGGGTCAAATTCTGGCAGAGTGTACAGGCATACCTCTCAGCCTATTGCAGTATGAAATCTGGAGACAGATTTCTGCCTTCAATTAAACATCCAAAAAAATAAATAAAACTTTCTTGCAGTACAGTTTTCTATTACTACAGTACAGCTTCCTCACAGCAAGCACTATGTACCAGACTCTTCATACGCTTTCTATTACTGTAGTACGGCTTCCTCACAGCAAGCACTTTTATGCGCTTTCATATGCTAACAATACTGTTAATTTAAAAAAAAAAATGTTAACACGTGAGCAGTTTCCACCAATGAATAAACAATCACATTGTATTTTAACTTCTTGAAATAACTAAAAATAGAAGCATTACATTAAAAATGAATAATGCATGAAGTACGCATATATATTTCAATGTTTCAGCTGTCTGCTGGTTACAATTGAATCTGTATCTGAAGTTATTCTTGTTATTTTCAGATGGCACCCTCTTTATCACTTCTATAATAGGACTGTAAAATTGAATAAAAAAAAATAACTTGAAGAACAGACATTATTCAGCAGTTAAATGTACTATGCTGCAATGGTTCTGCACATTATGACATGCAAAGACATGGATCACCTCACTTTTTCAGCTCTTGAGTCATGTCCTGTCTGCCACTAAACCTAAGGTTTTCAGATCCAGATAATTTATATGGGCAGTGTACACTAAGTCATAACTGGATGTTGATGGTCTGCTCAAATAAGGCAAGAATCATAAATCCTGTGAAACTTTCATTATGGACTGCTCCCGGGTTAGATGCATGGAAACTTGGTACAATTATTAGGTTTGGTGGAAACCGTATATTAAATGTTAACGAAACAGCTTCTTTAAGCTGGAACCACATATTTTAAGTGGGAGACTTTTCCCTTTGCATCTTGGAGGACAAACAGTTTCTAATTAGATATAACATGAACCTGGTAAATATTTTTGGTGATCTGTATAATAAATACTTGCTAATAATTACTTATACATGTGAGTTTATATGCAACTGCTTCCCTTTTGGATTGTCAGCTGCACCCAATGTATTTCAAATGGTCAGAAACAAGGAAAACAGTTTCTAAAAGACATTATGGTTACTAGAACCATACCAAAAGAATATTTCCTGAACCTAGAGGAAGAATATAAGATTGTGTCTTAAATAAATAAATGTGTGCTTTTCTAACTTGGATGCATTGTTTTGGTCCATGAAATATATGTACTATAGTTTGCATCATGAATGCAAAAGTAAATTCAGTATGAAGACTCAGTGTCCCACAAATTCTACTGAGTTAAAACTATATGTGCTGACAGACTATCCAATTTAGTTGGTAAGAGCAATATTTAAGTGTCCATCTTTTGGTCTTTGGCCCTCCTTTGGTTATGGCTGTGTCTGGATTTTGCGATTTTGGAGGTGGGAAAGCATAAGTTGCAGACATTAAGGTCTTACATGAAACTTCAGGGAGCAGGCTGGTTGTGCAAGTCCATGGCTTAGTCACTTGCTAATAGTACGTCATCTTGTCATTGCCTCCAGTTTTAAACATTGATAGGGTTAGTGGGGGGATAGGCATGGCTCTAACAGATTTGATGTGGTCGATACTTCTATTTTCATTGCCAGTTACCAAACAATACTTCTGTGGTATTTCTCCATTTGTTTTCCTGAGGCCAGATTAGTTAGGTATTCGCAGCATGTTCTGTGGGAGGCATACCCTAGCTGGGGGCATCTTTCCAGATTTAGGCTCACTGCTTATGGTTTGCAGGATTCCTGTCTTGTGAGGTATACTGTGACTTTGGTGACCTTTATGGTCTTCTGTTGCATTGCTGGTCCATTGTGGGTGGTTTTTGGCCATGTTTATTGCTCTGAGATTGTTGCTCTGAGATTGGGGGGGAGGGCTAACAGGTTGTGTTTGCATGCATTTTATAGTGTATGAGACGCAAGTGGGTTCGAAGCCATGTATTGGCAGGATAGGGAAAGGAAAGGGTAGGAAGGGTCCTGAACTTTCTATGTTCATAAGAGTGATCTTTAAGTCTTGGCCTTATTTTGTTACTGCCAAGTTTCTTATTTGCTACTGGCTGTCCTGGCTAATTACTTCATTGGCTTTTGATGGTTTGTTTGGTTATTTGTGTCCAGGAAGGTGAATGCCTGTAACATCTTTGGTAGGTCTGACTAGGCCATTGCTGTATGCTAAGGCTGTAGGTTTAATATAACAGTGTGGCATTCCAGATAACTGCAGTATAAGTAGCTTTGGGATAAGCAGATAAGATGGCATTCTGCTGAAGACAGGGGGGTTGTAGTGGTGGCACAGTTGAACAGGGTGCCCCAGTGACACTTAAGTTGGCTTCAGGAGTTTGTGGCTATGCTGAGAACTTACAATTATCTTTTCTTTTGCAGGTGGGGAATGGCAGAGTGGACATCAGTCAGTAATCGGAAGGAAGTGGCTTCAAAGGTGCTGGTAGCGGTGGCTGTTTCCATCATCAGAATGGTGCATATAGGTGTCCAAGTGGGGGAGTGCAAAGTAAGCAACATTTCCATGCCTGGAGGAAGCTGTTAAAGGTAATTGATCCTGATGGGCTGGATGTTCGGTTGATGGAGTTGTGTGCAATGGGGTCACATGTAATATTATTTTGTTCATTAAGGTATGTTGGATTTGGCTTGGTCTGGACAGTCTGTTAGTAACTGAAGAGGGAGTATGGTGGGGCTGGGTTAAGCAGGGTGGGGAATTTTCTGAGGGGTCTGGGTTTCTACAGGTGGGGTGAATGCACATCATAGGCTCAGGCATTTAATATGTTAAGAGTTT
Source organism: Protopterus annectens (assembly GCF_019279795.1). Taxonomy (NCBI): domain Eukaryota; kingdom Metazoa; phylum Chordata; order Ceratodontiformes; family Protopteridae; genus Protopterus; species Protopterus annectens. The sequence continues at coordinate 454,641,400 of NC_056751.1, forward strand.
TAGGTTTAAAAGTGATTTTATTTATAAAATAGACCTTTTCAGGCAATGATTTGTTGATTTTGAGGGATATCAGTTGAAGCGATACTATATGAGGTGGGAAGAACTCTTATGGGAACTTTGTTATGACATATTAATTTTCATTGATGTTTTGCATTTGGTGGTGAGTGCATTTTATGCAGTTGATAAAAAAGATATGCCTTTGGTGTGCATAATGTTTAAGAAATTGGAATATGCATTTGTGGAGTATTTACAGTTTTTTCTTTTACAGACAACAGTGAGGTGGCAGATGGGGATGTGCAGAGTGGAGCTTTACTTGATGGGCTGAAGAAACGTGGACTCGACAGGCGAGAGTGAAGGCTGAGGAATGTGTCAGCTGATGGAAGGGCTTGAATGGAGGTCAGAGTTTTCCAGCAGTGCAGTTGAATATGGAGCTGTTTGTGGGGTTTTTTTCTTCCCTGCAGTCACAAGGTATTGTCTTGTTTGCTTGATCTTGTCTAGGAGTATCAGAATTGAATTTCACACTGTATTGTTAGCTGGGGTCTTCCTTGGAATGGGTCAGGTAGTGTTGCAGCCAGTGGGGGTTGGGGATTAGCAGGTTGCATTGAGTAATTTGGTTTGGGCTTGTGAGCTACGGGGTGTTTGGTGTAGGAGGATTTAGCTTATATTTATTGTAGTTTAGGGGAGATAGGGTTGGTTTAATATAATATATTCTGGATGGCATTTGCATGTCACTGACCTTGTTTGAATTGGTGGCATTGGGGCATTTTCAAGTTTTGGGGGTACATTGTGGTTGGTTAGTTTGGCCTGGCTTGGTTTACTGTTGGTAATACATTTGAGTCGCATTGCTAAAAGCCATGATGAGGGTTTAAGTGTTTTATTATTTGGATCATTGGAGTGATGGCAAGATGGCTATTAAATTAAATTTACAGAGATTTCATGTGGTTATTAGGTTCATTGGACAGTAAAATGGAGTTGCAATTAGATGGGAGATGTTGGAATGGCCTTGGCATGCTTTCAGGTGGCAGTGGGCTAAGTATTTGGTTGTTTAGTTGGGTAACCGAGTATGGGTATGCCAGGTCATGGGTTTATGGTTGCCACCTTAGCATAGAAAGGTATCAGAGGTTTGTTTTCAGCTTTTGAAGTAACTGGCTATTTTGCTAGTTATGTGATAGGATTTTAGTAGAGGATGACTCAGATCCAGCTTGGTCAAGACAGGGCAGGATAGACTGAATGATGTATGGCCTAATGCCTTAATTGTGGTTACATTGCTGAAAGTTTTGGAAAGAGGGGGAACAGCCTGGTCAGGATGGTGGGTGGAGAAGAGGGACAGGCTTGGCCTCATCTGTTCCCACTCTGATGGTGGTTGTTCATTTTAATAAGTTGGGAAAGAAAAGTGAGCGGTTACGCTGCTTGATAAGTAAATAAGCAAACGGAGGTAAGCTGCTTATTTGGATGGAGGTAATTCAATAAATGGTAACTGAAGTGAGTGTTACACTGCTTCATAAGCAAGTGAGTGGTGGTATGGATGCTGCTTACTGACCAGGATGAGCAGGGTCGCTGTCCTATGTTAATATACATGGATGTTATTTTCACCTATATCATGTTTTGGTTGAAATTATGAATTTTGGTGAAATTTATGATTATTGGCTAACGATCATGTTTATGGAAATTTAATGAAGATCATCAAATTGTCATTCGGTGTGATGTTTTTATTGAAGGGAGCCTGGACAAATGAGGTTTGGAAGAGACCAATTTGTCCAGGGACATCTTCGATTGGGGCTAGATAAAGTAGTAGGAATTAGGAAGATAAAGGGAGGATAGGGTTAAATAGGAATGAGGGATGATTGGGAGGAAATGAGGTAAGGGTAGGGATGGGCTTAAAGTGTTTTAGACAAGTGTAACTGGAGTAGGAGTCACATTTTTGGCGTGATCTTGCTACTGACCCTCCCACCCTTTTTAGTGGGGATTGCAGTTTTTCAGTTTGGGTAGGGCAGAGAAAAGGGGCAGGCTTGCCCTCTTTTGTTCCTCCTCTGCTGGTGGTTGTTCATTTTAATAAGTTGGAAAAGGGAAGTGAGCATTTGAACTGCTTGATAAGTAAATAAGCAAGCGGAGGTAAGCTGCTTATTTGGATGGAGGTAATTCAATAAATGGTAGCCGAAGTGAGTGGTACGCTGCTTCATAAGTAAATGAGTGAAGGTATGGACGCTGCCTACTTACCAGGATGAGCAGGGTTGCTGTCCTATGTTAATGTACATGGATGTCATTTTCACCTATACTATGTTTTGGTTGAAATTATGAATTTTGGTGAAATTTATGAATATTGGCTAACATTCATGTTTATGGAAATTTAATAAAGGTCGTCAAATGTCATTCGGTGTGATGTTTTTATTGAAGGGGGCGTAGACAAATTATGCTGCAACAACTTTTGCTGAAGTAAAGTTTTTTTCTTTTCTCCACCATTGTGCTACATTGGAGTTGGAGCAGTTGTATATAATTTCACAGGGCTTAGGGGTATCTCATACCTCATACTTAAAAATGTTATCTCCAAAATTTGGCAAAAGTAGTTTTGGCATAATTTCTTCACTGAAATTACTTTTGCAGGAATTTTGTTTAATCAATTGACATGCTTTCAATCAGAAATATCATGTGACATCATTCTGGATTAAGGGACAATAAAAGCAGTGGCTGTAAGAAAACACTTGGGTAAGGGAAACAGCAAAAAATGTAACTTTATCGGAGATGCGCTGTATCAATACTAACATAATGTTGATAATAATCTCATGATAATTAAGTCGTGCTTAACTAAGCAAAGGAGTATCTGCATGCTAACAGGACTTGGTAGGCATCCTCTGTGAAAACTTCACTGTGGGATATGTTGGACTTGACTTGAGTGTTTGTAAAAGAGATTATGAAAAATATTAACTGTTTCACATATTTACATTAGTAATACCAAATTGTGTGATACTGACATTAAAGGGACCTACATAAATAGTCATGATTGAATAAAATAACTGTGTGTGCATGTGTACAAAGCTAAGACAGGCACACGTATTTGAGACATACTTTATTAATGTTAACAATCTTCAAGTAATGGACAGAATATCTCATGAACTGTAGATCACGTATCATGGGCCACGTTTATAAAATAACATTATTTTCCTAACAACCACGTTGAAGCAGTATGACTTCTACATGGCTGCACTTTTTAGGGAATGTTTTGAACAACTTATGAAAAATATCACATCTACCATATTTACATTAATTATGCAGACAAAGAAAGTGATACTGTCATGTAGAGGTCACACATGGAGGCTGTGGGTATACCTAAACAACTGACATTAAAATATGAGAGGTAGTAGGGCGTTATCCAGAGATGCAAATGTTTATTTAGTAAAAATTAAGATTAACACATTTTCATATTGACATCAGTCCTGAAAAAGATGCAAGCCCTACAGGGAAACAGATGGTGCCATCTAATGTACAGTATTACAGCACACAATTTTGTCCCTTGTATTTACCATCTAGCATGCCTAATTCTGATGGTTAATATTGCTGTTTCAAAATATTGTAACTATATGGTATGCATAATATGCAGTAACTGTGTAACATCACAGAAAATAATTACTCTACCCAATCTTGCAACACGTCACCCTCTTGAGAAGGCTAACAAGTCATACAGTGATGTACTACATCTATATTACACATTTACAGAAATATATCTCCGTATTTGCCCATAACACTATTACTTTTGGGAAACAAAGTGGATTAATTTCAGAAAACTGTGAGGTATGTTCTGCACCGTCTAGATACTTTTTGGTAATAACAATTATGAAGACCCCATCATCTAACAAACTGTCATATGTATATATATATATATATATATATATATATATATATATATATATATATATTTTTTTTTGCAATTTACACCATTCATGAAGTATTGCACTTCACATGAGGTGTGCTCTTAACAGATGATTTAAGAGGAAAAAAAAACTTAGCTGGTATTCAGCCCTGAATGAAATGTTCTCGAGTACTAAGCTAACCACAAGCATGACCTCCCTTACTTAATGCCTAGAACAGGCCAGTTTCTCACTGTTCGTAGTTTTTCTTTCTTGGGTCAGACAATATGGCTTCTTATTGCATATCCTAAATATTTTACCTCTGTTATGTCTAACTTGCCCTTGAACACGTTGAATGTCAACCAAACTTTCCTCAGAGTCTGTCAAAGTTTGTTCTTTTGCTAGAATGGAGTCCCAGTCCTTACAGTGTATTATTTTGTTTTCTAGGTAAGCAGCAGCTTGTTTGACATATCACTTTAGGCTATGACTATCATTCTTTGAAAAGTCACAAAAGGAAGAATAGTAAACTTAAATCAGCTGTCATGGGTTGAGAATGCTATATTTTCCTTAGTTTCAGTTGTTACAGTAATTTGCCAGCACCCCTTTGTCAAATCTAATGGGATCAACAATCTTGCCTTCCACAAATTATGGATTTCATCCAACTTAACATCGGATATCTGCCAAAGTTTGAAATGCTGTTGAGATTCCTAGAGTCATCACAGAACCTGACTGTTCCAAAAGGCTTTGGAATTAACACTACGGGGCTATTCCACTCAATTTATGACTTGTCTGTCATCCCCATCTTAAAGATTTACTGTATTTCCTGTTCCACAGCCTTTCTCTGTGGCTATGCTATTTTTAAGCATTTAAGTTCCCATTGTGTTCTGGGATGGTCTTGGTATGGTGTATTAGCTTTACTCTACAAGATAGTTCTGAATACACACCTCTATTTCTTAAAAGAAACACCCCTATGTTTTGTCTCTATGTCATCTACCTGCAGTGTTGATATAGAAGTCAATTGTTTTCTCTACCAATTCCCTTCCATTAAACTAACTATGGAGGTCTGTGTTTTTCCCATAGTTTCTGAACACTGCCATGGTATGTGTTCTAGCCTTCTCTTAGCAGTCTGTTTACTGTAGATTACATTACTGAATGTTTATGCTATTTCAAATTGATCCTGACATTTATCCAAAAAATACACTCAGATGAAGGAATCTAAACAAACACCTGATCTCCAGTTTTGGTCCTTGCATTTCTGTTACATAACCATTCAGGAACTCAAATTTTTTCCTTGTGTTCCCACAATAGGCATCACAACTGCAAACCTATTTGTAAGCATCTAGAGTGTTTTATAACACTTTAAGATTAGTTTTCTTTTCCATTTTTCCAACTCAAGTTTCTTTGGTGATATACAGAATTCCATGATGGTGCCCGCCAAATAACTCAGCAGCACTGAACCCTGCCAAGGCTTGTGTTATTCATCAAGTAACAAGAAAAATGGCGTGTTTTACATGAGGAGAAAGCCCTCTACATTCTCTACCCCTTGCTACTTATAACAACTCCAAGACCAACAACAGGGAAACGTTCCTTAACCCCACTCTCTGATCTCTCACTAACAGCATCCCTGCACGTTTGACACAAGTTAATGCAGATGTTTGTTTTGTTGAATATGTGTATATATGGTTGTAGTTAACTTTGATGAACACTCCTTTATTGACAAAGTTAACTGTTGTGCTTTTAGGTCAAGGGCAGTTGTGTTTGCTGGAAATTTCAGTGCTGGGAATATCATCTTTTCTCGTGTCATGTGAGGTGCCTGTGTGAAGGCACGTCTTTTCTTTTCTAATCCCAAGCATGTTCTCATATAACGAAAGTTTGAGCATTAGCTGTGTGAGCGCCTATCTCGGTGTTTGCAGGTTAGGGGCAGAGTAAGATCTAGGTAAGGTAATAGATATATTGTTGTGGAAAGGATTTTTCCTAAGGTAATGTATAAGGTTGGCGTTAGGGTAGTAAAAGCAGCAGGATGCGTTAACACATGTCTAAGGTACTATGGGGGGGGGGCAAAACTAGTAGGTTTTAGACTTTTTCTTTTAGTTACCTGATCACAAAATGAAAGGCTTTGCTTTAACTTCCTCAATCAATGCAGTCTTGAAAATATTTTTAATGTTAACAAATTAAGGGATGTAATCATGCGTTTGTGCATGTATATAGACAGACAGTATGAAAAAAGATGCAAATGAAAAACCATTGAAACACAAAACACTGATATTTCACTTTAAAATCCGGAATAAATGAAAAAAAAACATTGAAAATGGAAAAGATAGCAAAAGAAAACAGTTTCCTTTTGCTTTGCCTAAACAAAAATCCTACCTCTACATTCAGACCAAATTTACATTCCCCTGCATCACTATACTAAGGCATGCGAACCATGCTCCATCACAACCTCAAGCCTGCATATTACCTTCCAAAAACCCTTACTCTGGTCCTTCCACTGCACAAGACACTCAGACACACACAGCAACATGTGCACAACACTAAATGCATCATCTTAGACGTAACTCTAACCCAAGAAACATTCACACACAGCCCAAGACATCACAGATACTACACTAAACTGATCCCCTACCCTTGGCCTTACTCTATCCCAAACTAGTGAACACTGACGCAAAAAGTCTCGGGCCCTTATGCCAAAATTGATGGTGTATCTGAACCTTCACCATCAGACAACAAGCCTAAAACTGATTAAATTACCACATACCATGCAAAACATAAACTTCCAAAAAAAAAAAAAATCATCCTTTTATTAATGGCCATTACTTACCATTGAGAGTTACCATTTGGCAAAATTACTGCTTAAGAACCTGGCAATCAAATAATCATTAGGGCATAACATTAAAGTGCCCCTGATTTTCAGAAACATCCCTGATTCTGACTTAGATTTTACCTCTGTCCTTTATAATCCATCCCAAAACTGGTTACTTTTAGAGAAATTATATTGAATTCCGTTTAATAAAAAATGACAATAATTAGAGCTATAGACTCCTTTTACATCAGAAAAAATGTTAATGTATATTCATTCACATTATCTTATTCTTTTAATGTTCCAGTTTAACAGTACTAATATTTTAAAAGTGTCTCTGATTGTCCTGATTATTTCTGGATTTGTCCCCGACTGGCTAAGAGTGATGCATTAGGGATACTCATACACATGCATATTATATATATACATATATATATATATATATATATATATATATATATATATATGCAGGTGTGTGTGTGAGCACAAACACACAATTATATTCCCCCACTTTCAATATATATATATCTGTAATATTTATGCATATACTGCATAGCTGTAGTATCTATGTGGGTGTGTGTGTGTGTCTGTTTGTGTATATAAACACACATGAACAGATGTATATATACATAGACAGACACATGTATACGTAAATGTTTACTGCTGAAAAAAGGAATCAACAGCTTCTATCCAATTTCTTTTTAGAATTTAACTTAACAGTGAAACAGAGAGGTCATTGAATAATGGGGGGTAAATAAGTTTGTCATTGATGACACTATTTTGGGATCTCAGAACTGATATATTTAGAGATGCCAAAGTATGGGGTGTAGGTTGAGCTTGTACTTGGCAAAAATGTTGCCCTTTTCAACATATTTGTTGTTCAACAGACTGCATTCTCTCCTTTTTTTTTTTTTTTGGCGTGTTTGTGCATGTTTGTGTGTAGTTATACTATTTATAGAGTGAGCAGTGAATATGTTTTGTATATATAAACATATATATATATATATATATATATATATATATATATATATATATATATATATATATATAGGTCTACTTTTCTTAGTCGAAGTTATGTTTCTTCGACTAACAAAAGTCCATTTTGCTACAGTGGGAATAAGGGAATATACTCGTTTCCCAACTGTAGTGCAATCGCGGAGTTAGTATATATAATGTAGAGGGGTGCAAGGGGGCTTGCCCCCCTTCAAAACGAACTTTAAGTGTCCTTCTTTATTTTTTATTGCTGGCTCACTGAACCGGAATTCACGAAAGTACACTTTTGTAGAAGTGCACTTTCGCGAAAGTCAGGTCGTACTTTTGTTAGTTGAAGAAATGTAACTTCGAGTAATAAAAGACCACCTATATATATATATATATATATATATATATATATATATATATATATATATATATATATATATATGTATATATATATATATACATACACATACACACATATGAATCATGTATTACTTCTTGATTACATACATTTATGCATGCATACATACATAAATAAATAAAACAAATGCAAGATGTCAAGGTGGATGAGAGTTGGCAAAAGTATTCAGTATCTCCAGAGAAACCTGTGTGTGAATGCCCCACCGTAAAGAGACAATGCATCTTTGTTGTTACTAAAGACAGGGGATGCAAACCGTAATGATGTGCTAACAAGCTTATGTTTTTCCTAAATATGGACAACCTGTGAAAGTTCTTTGTTATTTAATGAAGTGTTTTATGTAGTACTGGTCCATTATGAGCAAGCACTGATATGAAGATATGCTGTGACTGAATGATTTAGACCTCAGCTAGCTACGGACATTCACATGTTGTCTTTTTTGCAAACCTGGCAGAAGATTGTGCAATGTAGCTAAATTATTCTTAGTATTTCTTCCTTGAGGACTACTATAAAAAGTTATAAAATATGAAGCACTGAGCTTGACTAACAACTGATTTCAAGAAAACTGTCTTTTTAGGGAGGCACCCATTTAGATAAAATGGACTTGCTGGCATTATTGGCAAAGAACTATTTTTTGAAGAACTTATTTGAAAAAGTAGCTATTTGGATTGCTCTGGCTAGGCTCCTTGGTAATCATCTTCTGTCTGATATTATGAGCAGTGCAGTTGTTAGAAGTGAGTTCCTGTACTATAGTTAGCCAGACTATTTGATTTTACTTCACAAGGCATGACAAAAAACAGGTATAAACAAACTGATGTTATGTGGAAAAAAATTAATTCCGTAACCTTTACAGACTAGAGTAAATCACTGTTCATTGTTTTAATTTATTTATTAAATACACTTTGAAATATGTTTTTATGGATAACATCTTACTATGGCCAACCTTAGATGAGATGTAGCCCTATTGTAAAGTCTACTCTCCATGGCATCACCCCTGCATACTTCACACAGCCCCCATCTTTCTCAGTCTGAGCAGCGTAAACACACCATCTAGACAGATTAGTTTGTTTTTTCACACACAGTCTTGTAGTATACCTTATCTAGACAGGACTGCACTGCAATAAATATGGAGGAAAAAATTAATTAAAACAAGGGTGCTGGGGCCCCCATAAGCCATTGGGTTTCACATACTATTAGGTGCATTTTAAAGCCTTTTCACAACTTTTTGATCCGATAATAGCATGAACAAAAGTCATATTTAGTAGGGAAATTTAATCTTATTGTTCCTTTCATTGAAGAAAGGAAGTCTGTCCAAGGCTATGACTAAGAACACTGGCCATATGTGGTACAGTACCTTTATAAAGGCACCACATGCAATACCGATGTGTTGAAGCTCTTAAAGAGAATCGTTGGCTTAGGAGCAGCATGTTATTTGGTGTTTTATGAAGTGAACAGAAATGAGATCATGCATTATACTGGTAAGGGATAATGCGTTTCAAACTGGTCAATGATATAGTGCAAGACATTAGGGTAGAGAGGACTATTCAAGGAATCAGGAATTATAACAGATAGATTCATATACTGTTCTGCCAAGGGACTGTAATTTCAAGATAAACCTACCAAATGTCATCGAGGGTGTATTGTCTACACTGGCTAGATAGATATACTAAAAAGAGAAACAGATAGGGACCAAAAAAGCAGAGGGCATAGGCAAAGGCAACCATCTGTCACTGAGGCAAGACAGAGGCTAATAAGGGGAGCACATGCTGTACTAGGATGGAAGAAGGGATATAAAGTTGGTAATGATCACTGACAGCCTGCAAGATATTCTAGTCAGTGGCAGGATGGGCAATGGTTTAACTAATGAGCTTTTCTCGGTGACAGGGTACAGCAGAGAAAGCAGTGACATAAGTAGGACAATGAGATGTCGAATGTGCACACCACCACAAGTATAATGGAGGTGCCAAATTATAGGATGCATGCATTGCAAAAACACAGTAACAACGTAAAACACAGAATTTTTATCAGTAAAGTAGTGACTTCATGTGGATATTAGCTTCAGCAAAGTCCAAGGTGAAAAGGTAGCCAATGGGAATTCATATTGCTGGTAGTAGTGAATACTGCTATCTATTTTGCCCTGCACAATGGGCTGTCCTCCTTAATTTTTCTCAGGGTGCTAACAATTATGGTAACCTTGGGTTGCTTGCTGCCTTTGGTTCCAATTGTGTGTGTGTGTGTGTGTGTGTGTGTGTGTGTGTCTAATGTCTACGTTCTCCCTCCTCTTATTATTTCCTTTGCCCATTGCATATAGATAAAACTTTGAATGAGGTTAAGAAAAGCCATTAGGAGAAGTAAACAAAGTAACCTATTTAGATCTTTTATTGCTTGCTGATCTTTCATTATATAGTCCTATGCATGAGCACTATTCTTTATCCTAATTCTGTTCCTTTACATTATAGGTTGCTCAGATTTCCTATTGTTCTCAACAAAGAAGACTGTGACAGATACTAATATAGCAATAACCCACGCCTGGGTGTGGGTAATGCTGGATTTACCCACGGTTGGCGTGGTTTGGTCCCGAGGGCAAAGCCCGAGGGACCAAACAAAGCCAACCATGGGTAAATACAGCATTACCCACACCCAGAAGTGGTTATTGCTATTCTCTATGACATTATTTAAGAAAAGAAACTATTACTTTTCTTAAATAATGGCATAATATAATGCCTGTTTACTGCCCTTCCGCAGATGTCTGGCATCCGGCAGTTCTGATGTACTGCGCGCCTGCGCAGTACATCAGAGCTGTGGGCAAAAGCAACGGAGAAAGCAAGATCTCCGCTGCTTTTTTTTTTACTGTTTCGCTATGTTAAATGGGTTTAACATAGTGAGACAGCTTTAAAATAAGCAACTGAGATGTCCGTTGCTTATTTTAAAACTGTCTCGCTATGTTAAACTCATTTAGCATAGCGAAACAGTAAAAAAAGCAATGGAGATCTTGCTTTCTCCGTTGCTTTTTTTTTAAAAACCTGTCTCGCTATGTTAAATGGGTTTAGCATAGCGAGACAGCTTTAAAATAAGCAACGGAGATCTCCGTTGCTTATTTTAAAGCGTTCTCGCTATGTTAAACCCATTTAACATAGCGAGACAGTGTTTTAAAAGTAGAGTTATACTAATGGAAAAAAGTCCAGGCGACCGGACCTTTTTCCATTAGTATAACACGATTTACAATGTGCACGCTGGCCAATCAGCGTGCACGTTTTGGGGGGGGGTCATGGTATAATGAAGAATAAGTTGAACATGTCTCTGGTTGGTCTCCTATATTTCTAGGTTAATTTGGATCAGAACTTTCATCCTCCAGTGTTGAGACAGTGTTTTGTTGTAAGAATTCACAGGTGGTAAGTTTAGCCGGTTTCTTGGGTTTTGCTGTCAGCTACCAGGGATTCTTTATGACCACAGACGTTTTATGACATCTGACACATGATGTTTATTTTGGTGATTGTGAGTGGCTTTGTTGAAATCAAATTGTCTATATATTTATATATGCAAAATGTAAGAAAAATATATGTGCATGTATGTGTCTCTGTATATCTGTGTGTATTATATCTATACATCTGTGTGTATTATATCTATATACATGTGTGTGTGTGTGTGTATAAATATATATATATATATATATATATATATATATATATATATATATATATATATATATACACACACATATAAAAATGAGGTTTACTATCAAAATGAAGAATGAAGGTTTGGCGAATATGGGAATGCTGAATGTCAGATGGGTGATTCCCATACTGCCGAACTTCAATTCTGTGAGTATACTCTGAAGCAAATGCCACTGTGCATTCATTTTTATGTGGTTGATTCTAAGAACAGAGATCATGGTACTGTGTGGATTGGGAAATATATCCTTTTCCTCACTGTAGTGCGATCTCAGAGTAGTTGGAATATATAGTTTGCAGGGGGTAAGGGGGCGGAGGCCCCATGGGGGTGCAGGAGGGCTTGCCCCCCTACAAAAACGTGAATTGCATCTTTGTGCAGTACTGAACTGCATCCATTCATATTGCTGGAAGGCAGGCATGTAAGTCGTAGCAGGTAAGAAAATTATGGGTGACATCAAAAACCACCAAATTCAAAATCTTCGGTATTCCAATTCGACAATGTCGGCTAATTAATATGCAGAATGTCAACGTTTTCAGTTGGAATTTTGACTGGATTACATTATGAAGTTTGTAATTTTGATAGTAAACCACATATGATATATATATATATATATGTGTGTGTGTGTGTGTGTGTGTGTGTGTGTGTGTGTGTGTGTGTAATTCATTTGATCAACATTTAAGAACACTGAACATCATACGACTGAAACCATTTGACTGCTGGTCTGAAAAAGTTGAATAAGTGGCAGGGCAGAAATACTGTTTGTGTTAAAATTGTAGTAATATAGAAAGTGGAGAATTAACCCTTTTCTTAATTATAGTGCTATCTCAGATTCTGTATATATAATTAATGGAGAGAGTCTATCTCATAGTTTGCATATATAATTAGCAGGGGGGGGGGCTTTTCTAAAAGTCTGTATATATAATTAGTAGGTGTCTTATCTCAAAGTCTGTATATATAATTAGTGTGGGGGGTCTATCTCTGAGTTTCTATATATAATTAGTATGGGGGTGTACCTTACAGTTTGTATAAATAGCTATATAATTAATGTGGGGGTGAATCTCAGAGTCTGTATATATAATTAGTGTGGGGGTGTATCTCAGAATCTGTATATATAATTAGTGGGGGGTGTATCTCAGAGATCATATATATATTTAGTTTATGAGGTGCAGGGGGGCTTGCCCTCTGCAAACACACAGTCATTGCTGTTTGTTTCTTTTTTTTTGATATTTCAGAATATTGATCAAATTGAACTGATCCCTACATATATAGATAAATAGATGGAGATGGACAGATATAAAAAAGATTGAGAAAGATATGCATGCTATATATGTAATGAATATCTGTGGCTTTAAGGGATAGTTTCAGCAAGTTACTTCTGCAGTATGCACTGCTGATGTGGCATACAGTTAATTTTGCTTTGGGGTTGGGATTAACAAAACATTTCTAAGGCAACGTATTGTTGAGAGACAGTCTGGTATGTGTAAGTAAGTTGGGAACTGTGCAAAGACCAGTGAGGAGGAATGGCCATGAAAAGGCAGGGGAACAAGCTGCAGTTGTGCAGCCTGATGGGCACTATCTCTGTATTCTTTTTTTTTCCTTTTTATCACCCCCCCCCCCATTTCTTACCTGGACAAGTTAACAGGATGCATGGTGGATTAGTGAGCAGTTCAACATGGCGCATTGGCAGAAATAGTATATGTCACTTGTCTCACGTATTCAAAAGATGATTAAGTGGTGTATGGGTTCAAGATATTTATTGTACATAAACATTTTGGAAACTGTAATTAGAAGAAGCATTTAAGCTAACTGATTTACTCATTACTTCAAACACAGTCGTGTGTGCATCTCCACTCATGCCTGCATTCACTCTGGGTGATTGTACAAAATGGCACTGTTCTCACACTTGCTCAGTACTTATATGCACATGCTATCCAGCTACAGTGGCTGAATGGGAACAATGCACTCAATGATCCACATCCTCCCTCTTTGATTTGTTCGACATGCAATAGGAGAACAACACAATCAGTATATTAGATAACATTTCAATATTAATAACAAATCAGAACTCAAGTCCAAGTCCCTGCATTTTGGAATGAGTATGGAATCTCTATCTGGTTACATAAAAGCTTTGATTGATCTTACCAACAAGGACAATCCCTGGGGAATTCTTCTCAATAGGAAATTTAGGGATAACATAAGGATTATTCGAGGAAAGTACACTGCCTCTGAAACTGGAATGAGTGTAAGGTCACTCTGAGAAATAGAGTCTTTGGCACAGGCAATCTGCTACATCCTTGGTTCACAAACTGGAAGTATATGTCTTTGGTTCATTCTGAAATCCATACCTTTCAATTGTACAATTTAAGATTACAATTAGTCACAAATATTTTTGATAAAACCCACTTAGTCATATCTTTTAGATGTCTGCATCCTTACCATGTCTCTTGGTCTCAATGTTCTAAGAGGTTTGCTAGATCTATCTAAGTACAACTTTTGTGACTGACTTTTTTAAAAGTTGGGTTTTGACTAATTTTTTGTTCTTTGCATGTGGAATCAATAGTCATTTACTGATTGTCAAGGCTGTTGTTGTCTGCCTGGACATTAATCTCTGAGCAGGTAAACCAAGCAAGTTATCTCGGGGAATGTTTCTGAGTTTGAGTAGGTTAAGGAAAACATTAGCACCATCTATCTCGGATTTCTCTAATAAACATTAGGCACTTTGGACTACACACTCAGCTAATCCATTGGACTGTGGATACTCAAAACTACTAGTAACTTGGACAAAGGCCCAGGACTCAGCAAATTTCTTGAACTGTTGACTTGTAAACTATGTACCATTATCAGATACAACTTTGTGTAGACTATCATGGACAAAATTGCTCATTAATTTTATAATGACAGTGGTGGATGTTAGATTAGGAAGAAGGTCAATGTCAAACCAGTTCGAGTAAGCCACTACTAACATTAAGTAATGCTGACCATTATATTTGAAAATATAAGTGGCACCCATCGACCATGGTAGTTCAGGAATCTGATTTAGCTGAAGTGGCTCTTTTTGTTGGTGTGAATTAGGACTACTGCAAATAGAACATGCTAGAATTTCCTTCTCTATATCTTTTGACATAGAAGCCCAGAATACTATGCCTCTTGACCTTATTTTGGTTGAATAGGTACCTGGGTGTCCACAATGTAATATCTGGATATATTCTTGTAATACTGAAGGAATAACTACTTTAGAACCTTTCATAATGATTCCATCTTCCATCATGAGCTCGTCTCAGTAAGAAAAATACTTCTGAATGTCAGATGGTGGACTATCTTATTGTACTGACTGTCCTTGATTGGTAACATGTACCAGCTTCTGAAGAACAGGGTTCAAATCTATGTAATATGTTCATCAAGATGTGCTGAGGAAAAATGTGCAACTTCCATGACTTTGAAGTCTGCTTTCTCATTGTCATGTTATTCTGTAGTTTGTCTGGGTGCTCTTGGCAAAGAATCTGCAAGGTATAAATATTTGCCTTTTGTATAGACAATAATAAAATTGTACTTTTGCAATTTTAACATCATTCATTGCAGTCATCCTGGGGCTGAATGTATAGGCATTTTTAGAATTGTCAATAGAGGTTGCTGATCAGTTTCTATTTGAACAAGTTTGCCATAAATATAATAATTTAACTTAGAACATGCAAACACTACTGCCAAAAGCTCTTTTTCAATTTTCACATGATGCATTTCAGTTTAGGTTAAAGTTCTGAATGCGCAGGCTACTGGTATATCCTCTTGAAGACATGCTGCATCAAGACCATACTCTGAAGCATCGTAGGAAAGAGTTACTGGTTTGTGATCATCATATCTTAAGGTGGGTAGACAGACAAGTTTCTGTTTCAGAACATCAAATGGTCTTTGGTGTTGTTCCAGTCAGGACCAGTTTACATCATTACATGTCAACTCACGTAAGAGCACTGAAAGCTCACTCAAGTCTGGGATGAACTTTCCTAAATATTTGACCATACCAAGATAACGTTACAAAGATATCACCTTGTCTGCAACGGGCATCTCAAGAATTGCAGCTTGCTTAGATGGATCAGGTTGTATGCCAGAATTGGTAAACAAATGACTCACATAAGTAACCTCTCAACTTGTATTTACAAGTCTGAGGATTTAGTTTAAGATTGATTTAACATGCATGGTCTAGAACTTTCATGAGGTTTCTATCATGTTCGGCTTCACCATTGCCCCTAAAATAATGTATACTATGACAGCACATGGATAACCTGAAAAAATATGTTCCATCCCACATTGAAATACTTCACTGTCAGAATTTTTCCAAATGGCATTGTCAAAAATCTGTACCTTCCAAATGATTTATTGAAAATAGTTAACAATGAAGATTTGTGATCCAGCAAAATTTCCCAAAACAAACTTTTTAAATCTGAGACTAAAAAAATAGTGGCATTTGTCATGAGATTGGCTACTACTTCTATTGTGCACATCAGATGAGGACATTTAAGCACTTTGTTTAAATCTCTGTGATCAGTACATATTCAAATATCACCTGAGCTTTTCTTATAAGCTGTAACAATGGGGGATACCCATTCATTTGGTTCATTTACTGGAGTTATCACACCCAAATTCAACATTTTTGTCTAGTGTGGTTTTTACTTCACTCTGTATTGCTACGAGAACCTTTCTTGCTGTTTTGACAATCAGGTTTACTACATGGTTTAACTTAATGGAGTATGTGACTGTTAGCTTGCAAAGCTCGTCGTTGAAAATTTCAGCATATTTACAAAACATATTCTGGTAAAACTATCATGGTTGTTCAGACTTATGCGGTAGATCTCCTTTTTAAATGAAAACAGTCCCATTCTCAAACTGTGTTTGAGGCCTAACAGTGACTGCATGTGTCTTTTGACTTTGTGAAACTGCAAGTCATAGCTGTTTCTGGCAGATTAGCATGTGAGAACTAGTGTGCCATTAGTGTGACTCTTCACCACCATAAGCAACAAACGAAGCACACTTTGCTGAATCAAGTTTCTCACCAGCTTTCACCTTGGTAAACATTTGTGTTGACATAACATTGTACTTCAATCCAGTGTCTACTTTAAGTTCTACAGGTTTTCCATTAATCTGAACAGTACAAAATATTTCTCTCTTTGCTGCCAATTATTTATTTATTTTTTTATTTACATTTGGTATTTGAGTAGTGTCTGACTGGGCTAAAAAACAAGCCCATTTTCTGTGAACACCAGGGGAGAAAATCTCCCAAAAAGTTACAATAATTATACTTAGATATGCTACTTACAGTATAAAAGATTACTAAGAAGTTTACATAATAATATAGTATAGTTTAAAATCTATCAGAGTTAACTTTGGCCGTTGCCAAAGTTAACTCTGATAGAATCCAAACTCTCAGGGTAGGCTTTAAAATCCAAAAGGATAAACGATATACTTCTATTATATTAATATATTTTTACTTTCGTACATTTCAAATGCATACATACAATTTGATTATGATATGAACACATTTTTAAATATTAAATATTATATATGACATTTTAATAACTAGTATACATATGCATATACAATACATCTGAATTATAGTTTATTTTACTGATGAACATTATTAAATATAGATGTGTATGAATTTGACATTATGAATATGACAACATTATATCTAAGGTTGACAATAATTTAAAGCATTCTTCGGAATACCACATTACGCCTGTATTAATCTCTGGAATATCTTGCAGATGATTTACATTCATTTTACTTTAAAGAATATATTTTGATGAGAACTCTACTAATATTCATAGATGCCTCTGTATATTATATATTGAAAAATGAAATTCATTCTAAAGGCTCTTTGGTACTAGGAACTATTAATAAAAGACTTAGATAGATACGCTTGCATAAGCTGTGACTATCTCAGAAAGCTTTTGTCTTCACTGCTAATTTTTGTTAATTATCTAATTATACACGTCAGATGCTATTATGCTATATAAGGGATGAGGTTTTATTACTCTGTATAACGATCTGAAGAAGCTAGTATCTAGTGAAAGCGCTCATCTGTTTTTTACCTTGTTTGTTTGGAGTTTAATAAATATTTTCTTGTTTGAATTTTATACCTGGAAGTATATCGTTTATCCTTTTGGATTTTAAAGCCTACCCTGAGAGTTTGGATTCTATCAGAGTTAACTTTGGCAACGGCTCTATACCCACTCTGCGCACAACGATTCACTCTACTTTGGAATTATTTATTTTTTGTGAACCAGTGTGCAACCCGACGGACAGTTACTTCTTATGTATAGTTTAAAATCAAGTTAAAAAATGTTGAAAAAGTCTCACATCAATCCAGAAAAGTCAAAAAATATGATATCAACAAACAAAAATAGAATCAAACAATATTGAGTTACATAGGTAGAAAAAAATACAGTAAGTGGAAATTGTGTTTGCTTAGCCAGGGGTAGTACAGGATCACACAGTCAGTGATTGTAGAAATAATTAGTGAGGAGCTATTTGAAGCTATGGGTATTAGGTATAGATAGTAAATGCTGGGGAAGGGAATACCAAGTTTTGGCTATGGAGTATCTGTATAAAGCATCACCATAAGTGTTGTGGGTAACTTTGAGTAAGTTTATTATCAGCAGACCTGAGTGAGGTAAGATTGGAATAGGGCTGTACGAGATTAGATAAGGTTGGGCAATAGTCAGAGTTATGAATGACAGAGTGAGCTACTATTAGCTGGTTTAGGGCTAGTAAGTTTGGGAGTTCAGTCCAGTTTAGTTTTTGTAGGGCTATACAATGGTGAGCTCTGTGGGGAAGGTCAGTCGGCAAATTTGAAATTTTATTATAGCAAGCTTCTAGGTTATTTAAGTCAGATTTACAAAGGTTTGTGAAGACTTGTGAACAATAGAGAAGGGTGGAAAGTATGTGAGTTCTGGCCGTAACTATTCTTGCATAGTTGGTAAGATATGGTTTAGCCCTATAGAGAGCACCTGATTTTGTGTGGACTTTTTTTGATTGTTAAAGTGATATGTCTGTCTAATTTTAGGTTACAGTCTAGGGTAACACTGAGGAGTTTAGTATATTCGACGGGTTCAATTTTTGTACCATTAGAGGCAAAGATAGACAGATGATTTTGTTGTTTTTTATATTGGAGGAATTAGAAATTATCATAAGTTTGGTCTTATTTGGGTTTAGAATCAGTTGGCAGTCTGAGAGCTATTTTTCAATGTTATTAAGGGCAGTCTGAGACTTCAGATGGAGTTCATTTATGGAGTGGGAAGAGCAGATAAGGGAAGCATCATGAGATCACTGGTAAAGATAATAAAATGGGCCTAAGACAGAGCCTTGTGGAATGCCGACAGTGATGGGCAAAAGGGGTGATAGCTTATGTTCCCATAAGGTGGCTTGCTTACAGCTAGAGAGGTAGCTGTGGTACTGTTGAAGTGTATTGGAGATGAAATTGAGAGAGGCAAGTTTGTTTAGGAGTATTTGATGGGATACAGTGTCAAAGGCTTTTGTCATATCAAGGAAGGTGGCAGAGACAATGTGGTTATTGTTTTTGAGGTGGTTAACAGTACAGATGAACCTTAATAGAGCAGTGTTAGTACTATGAGGCAGAAGCCACTCTGAGAAGAAGATAGAAGGTTATGTGTTCAAATGTGGTCTAGAATCTGATCATGTAAGCATTTTTCAAAGATTTTAGCAAGTGGAGAAAGTAAATCTATGAGCCTATAGTTAGAAAGGTCAGTAAAGGGGCCTCCTTTGTGAAGGGGTATGACATGAGATATTTTCCAAAGCAGAGGGACATACTATTCAGAGATAGAGGGTTAATAAGAATAGATATAGGGTAAGAGATAGATTTAGAGCAAGTTTAAGAAATTCACCAGGTAAATGATCTGCAGCAGGAGTGCATGGTTTTAATTTAGTTAGAACTGTTTACTATAATCATGTATTAACTGTTTCATCAATCCCAGAGACACCATCAACATAGAAAGATTGCTCATGGCTTTCTAACTGATCAACTTGTTTCTTTGGATGCTCTCTTTTAATAAAAGATTGTGGTACTTTAGACTTATAAAGCATTTTGAATTGAGTCCACTTTTTACATTTGTATTATATTGCTGACAAAAAGCTAAGCACTTTTCCCATTTAGGTTCATGGTGGCCTCCACTATTAGGTAATAGTGAAATTAGGGGCTGTTGTCCCATTCAGTTTATAGTTAACAATGAGGGTGGGGATGGCATCTAAGTTCTTATCGCTTTCTTATCTTAGCTTTCTGTTGTACAACATCAACATTCATACTGGTCGGCACTGTATGCATGCTTTTCTAATCAGCATACCTCCCAAATGTACCAAATTACTCAGATTTTACTGAGTTTTGGGGTCCAAATAATGGGGTGGCATGATTCATGAGTGCCACCCCTTAATTTCTGATTTCCCGGCTTTTTTTATTCTAAAAAATTTAGTTTGGCATTTTGCGCTGATGTCATCATGTGCTCGATGATGTCAGCTCCGTGAAATGGCTGGCTAGCCTGTCGGAATTGAGCAATAGCTCACATTCATGTTGTTCCAGCTGCTCCATCAAGCCAGAAAGGAAAGCATAGCTGCAAGAAGCAGGAATGGTGCTGGATGCGCAAACAGCAAGCCACGAGGTATTTATTATGCAGTGGCTTTTTGGAATTGGAGGCTGCAGTGTGTGTGAACACAGAAGACTTCGCAGATTCTGGCTTCAGAGAGAGGGACTTCATGGATATACTTTTTATGGCTGGTATGTGGATTCTGGCTTAAGAGAGGGACTTTGCATATATACTTTTGACAGTTGGCTTCAGAGAGAGGTATTTATTATGCAGAGTGTGTGTGTGTGTGTAAATATACATAAATCAGGCACATGTCTCAGAGTTTATGTGAACTCAGAAACATAAACTGGCACATAAATATAAGTAGCTATCCCATAAGTGGTAGATGTCCAGCATGAGTAGGTGAGGATAAGTGTGCTTAGTGCAATGTTTCTAATAATTATTTGATGAAGATTTCTGAAAAGGATCCGATTGCTACTGTCTACCAGAGTTCTACACAATGAAACCTTTTACAATTTGAGTGCAAAAGACTGTGTCATTCTCCAAACATGAGAAAACATTACTCTTGTGGGATCTAGAGCATTTATTATTGTCATATTTAATGAATTTATAACTGAATATGGCAGATACAAACTCTGAGCACTCTGCTAATTACCAGTGGAGCAATGATCATTTAAAAAAAACTTATTTTTCTATTTTACAATGAACACAGAGGAGCTTGGATTTCTAATTATCAACCAACTATACATTAAAATGGTTAAACTTCAAAATCTGTTTTGTTTTATGACATCTGTTTCATAAATAAATCAGAGGATATATTTATCAGCAGCATTAAGGACCAGGGAAAAGATATCCGCCTTATCGCTCTCGAGCACAACATTCTGCACCGCCCTCCCATTACTGTTCTGATGGAGTTCGCTTGTTTTTTCCACTGTCTTCATGGGTTTTCTCTGGGTATCACTTGGACATGCCATAGAAATGCAGGGCATATTCCTGGATGACTGCTGGAGGACTGGGACTTCTGATATTGTTGAATTGAAAGAATATATACAATATCATAATGAAGTGGAGTAGCTAGCTTACTGCCAGCTATGAGCTATACAAGATTGTTTTTGGTTGTTCTGGTTAACAAACCCCAAATATTTTATTACCAAGTACTCTTTTTCATTAACCTCTTACTAAAACCTCATTGTTGCAAGCCTCCAACTGTCATCCACACCACATTATTAAAAATACCCCAAAGACACAGTTTATGCAGGTCTGCTGTATCTTTTAAAATGATTATGATCATACCGCATGTTCAGGTAAACTAGCTCATATGTATATTCATATGGAGGTCTACTCCAGATACCTTTTATAACACAAAGACAAGCACTGATCTTATAAACAGGCTGTATATATTGTTATACAGCATTAAGACACATACAAATACTTTCAATCTTGTATTTTCTACCAATGGCACTAATTCCAATGTTATTTATATTAACAAATATTGCCCCATTTTACAATTTCATAATGAAATAGCTTTACTACTTCCTGACATATACACATTTTTTAGAAAGGTGAAATCTTTGGAACACATTTTCACTCACTATAAACAACTTAAGACCTATTAAAAGGTTCAAATGTATCTTGATGGAGTGAGACTGTGTGTTTCTGGGTGTGTGTGTGTGCGTGCGTGCTCACAGATGCAAAGCTGTGTGTATTTGAATTAATTTGGTCAGAACTGAGGTACTGTTTTTAAAATAATCCTTGGCTTTTCAGTCATTAATTTGTCACTTTTTTTTAGTTAACTTGTTTTGTGACAGCTGGAGTCTAGAATTTAATCTGAACATCTTAACTTGATTTTCAGGAAAATCATGATTACTACAAATTTGTCTGTGAGCATCTCTTTTCTCTGGATATCTATACTCTTTTTACTTATTCTTTGCATCCATACCACTTAACCAGCCCACATTAAGACTTTATCATTGCCTTTTATATTGCCTCCGGCTGTAAATTTCTTCGAGGCACTGAACAGTAGCAACTCTGCAGATGGATAACCTTGCCGTCTTATAGGTTCATAGGTTAGTACTAGGCTAACTGCCCTTGTGAGCCATTGTAAGCCTAGCCAATTATCCCTTGTGAGACTCAAACCATGCACCTTGTGTTTGTAAGGCAAACACCTTAACTATTAGGCCACCCTCCCAACCACTTGTAACTGTTCTCACTTTTTTTCTCTCAACTCACCTTCTTAAATGCAAAATCTTTCAACAAATGGGCTATTGTGATCCCTTTACATCTCATGGCAGCAGTTAGTTCAAGCTGATAATAGTTACACTTTACAAACACATTTTAGATTTTTTCTCTGGGATTATTTGAAAACATCTTTTGAACAGGCTATCATTCCAGTATCTGGAGGTATGAAAGCTGGACACTTGAGTATACTAAATGTGCAATTACTACATTAAGATTGTGTGTGTGTGTGTATGTGTGTGTGTTCAAGAAGCTGAGCAAGGTGCCATGGTGCACATTACGGTCATTCTTTATATATATATATATATATATATATATATATATATATATATGGATTCCATACATTTGGTCAAATTACACTTAGTCAAAAATGATTCCAGGCATTTCACTTCACTGAAAACTCACTTGGTCGAAGTTCATTTGGTCGAAAATGGAATACATTCCCTGCCCCACTGTAGTGCAACCCTGGAGTGAGAATATTAAATACAGGGGGGTGGGGTCACAACCCCCCACATTGGGGGTGTGGGGGGCATAGCCCCCCACATTATGCCAATAGTTTTTACTAAAGATATATATCTATGCATTTCTAATGGATATACCTTCTTATAATAGTGGATACATTAAAATTTTGTGGAGGGCTACACCCCCAGCACACACACCCTTATTTAATATTCTCACTCCAGGGTTGCACTGCAGTGGGGCAGGGGCTATATTCCAATTTTGACCAAATGAACTTCGACCAAGTGAGCTTTCAGTCAAGTGACCTTTCAGTGAAGTGCAATGCCTGGTATCATTTTCGACCAAGTGTCATTCGATCAAATGTATGGGATCCGTGTGTGTGTGTGTGTGTGTGTGTGTGTGTGTATGTGTGTGTGCTTGTGTAAGTAGACTTTTATGATGGAAATGTTCTGAATTGGGCAGTTTTGTCATTATTGGTTCATGCATTTTGTTTCATTGCCTACTGGAAAAATGTTCAAACAATACATTTAAAATGTGCTGTAACTGTGCTGTATTATACAAGGAATATAAGTTAATAAAGTCAGGAAGGCATTTCAAAGAACACATGTATGTTTCTTGTTTTGTGTGCAAGGGGCCTATGATTTTAAAACAGCCCAAAGGTAATCTTTATCCACCACTAGCCAGGTACATTTTCTTTGGATGTGGTGCAGGTTTCAGTGCTGTTTCAATGAATGTGAGTTTTAAGGGCAGAGAAGTTTTAATGCTAAGTCTATTTTCATTGTGAGACAGTATTGCTTTGTTTAGCAGATGTTTATTAGTGCTTCTGCATTGTGCTATAAAATGTAAAAATAAAATCCAAGTAATCATTTTAGAAGCAAAGCAGAATGCACATTAGTGTTTATGATAAATGGGGCAAAATAGCCAGGTAATGGGACATTGGAATGGCTGCAAGGGGACTCTGGTGCCATGTTTTGGTTGTCTGTTCTTCAGTTTTCATGTGAAGGTTGATATCCCACAATTCTGTTGGAGTGGGTGGGGTTACATAATTATGTACGCAAATGTAATGTTAATCAGCGTACAGATTTGTACCTATTTTTCATGGACGTTGTTCAGATTTTTTATGTTTCCAGGTTGAGAGGTATGCTCATCACTAAGCATATTTGTGTGGTTCTCTGAAAGCTCATATATTTGGCAAATGTCTATGGCTTTGCTCAATGTTAAATCGCTGTCTCAAAGCAAAATCTTTATCACTGCATCATTAACACCTCGCACAAGTCTGTCCTTTATTAACTCATCTTGCAAGTCACCAGATCTGCACATTTTTACTTTATTTTTCAAGTTAGTAATGTATGCTGCTATAGTTTCACCAGGCTTTTGATTTCTTGTTTAAAACATGTGCCTTTCAATTGTAATATTAATTTGAGGATTACAAATTTCTCTAAATTTATATTTTAAGCGCTGAAGGTCTTCCCACATTTCAGCCTGTATCACGATATGGAGGTTTCCCCTTTCCCTGCATACACAGTAGGTGCATACACAAATGAGCATTCCCTCTCAATGTCTTTTGAGCCTGCTAAGTTAAGAAGTATGAATGCCTTTGTATGTCCTTTACCAGAAAAAGCTGCCTGTATGAAAATATCATATTCTTGTTCAAACACTCACCAGTTCTCAACAATATTATCATAAAACACCAGCGGTCCAGGACTGCAAAAACTCTCTGTCATATTAACAAAATGCATTTAAACATAAGTACAGACCAGGTAATTATACTGAAATGTACAAGGCTTTACTTTGAAGCTGCAAACACTGTGAATATTCCAGAAACTTCAGACACAAACAGCTTTAATTAATTTGAAATAGTAGTACATTGCAAAAAATAAAATGTAGTTGTTTTAGGCTTTTCATACATTTTAAACATTTCAGAAATAGTTTTGAACACTTTCGTGTTTATTTTGAGTACATTTATCAGTATGTCGCAATTTCAGGCACTGTTTTTCTCGGTAATTATTTTGACCATTTTGAATGCTGCACCACACATTCAGTGACTGAAAAATCATTTAAATTAATTTAAGTACTTATGAATAACTGCTGACCTTTTTGTGAGTTCACTATGGTATATTCCTCTACTTCTGTGTGCTTCATGGCTTGTGTGTTGCTTCAGCTTTGGATCCCATTCTGGCACAATGTCACTTGTCTCATGCACTCAAAAAAGATGATGAAGTGCTGTATGGGTTTAAGATATTTACTGTACATAAACATGTCAGGAACTGTAATTAGAACAAGCATTTAAGCTAACTGATTCACTCATTACTTCAAACATACTCATGTGTATCTCCATACATGACTGCATTCACTCGGGCTGCCTGTACAAAATGGCACTGTTCTCGCACATGCTCAGTACTTATATGCACATGCTATCTAGCTACAGTGGTTGAATAGGAACAATACAAGAAATGTTCTACAATATGCAAGGGCAAGGTGTCATTCTTTCAGAATGCCACTTGGCTTAGAGGCTAGGCAAGCCAACTGGAGGGATGGTTTGAAATGCTACATGGCAAAAAAGGGTTGCCTGTAATGCTGAAGCCTTATTGGCTGGTTTAATGATAGAGTTGGATTGAGGTTTATACTGTTACAGGAGGGATGGTTCAGTTAATACAGTTTATGTTGATGCAATCAACTGATTACACTAGCTGTACAAGTAATGGTGTCTGTTTCTTGGAGTGGGCCTTGGGGATAATATGCTAATAAAATACACTCTATGGAGATAAATGCAATGAAGTGCTAAACTAAATGCACACTAATCTAAAAAGCATATACATTTACTACAACAAAAACTTATGCTTCTAAGTTAGGTAAGCATATGATTTTATTTTGTAGTAATCAAGGATATGGAAGGAAATACAGGTCATACAAATCAATAATTTACACAAGAAGAGAAAAAACAAAGAATCAGTATGCAAAAGGATAAGGGAATTTTGGTCTCACATGCTAAATGATGTCAACTTTAGCCTTGCCAAGAGAGTGCTTTGAGTAATTCTAGTGCATTTAAAGGATAAATAATAATGGATGCCATCTGCCTAGGGCAGTAAAAATGTTGTCAGTCTATCATATTAATTATTATAATTACCTTTTGAAAACCAGAAAGCAAGAATTTGTTTGAAATCTGTATGTAATAAAACATATCAGTAAATAATTATAGAATAAAAATGTAGTATAGTAAAATTAATTTATTCAGCTGGTCTTTTGTTTCTGCATGATCTGTTTGAGATTCACTTGTGATTATTATGACAAAACATGATCTAGAACAGAAAGAGGCTAGTAAATTAAATTATTAAATCACCAGTAGTCCAGTACAACATATTACCAAGCATATCACAAAACTCTATGTACTGGTGTTCTTCAGAAGTAACCCGGAATGTATGAATGCACAAGACAAATTACATTTTTTAGGTTCATGCTCATCATACAAAATTAGTCAAAATCTCTTAGTGAACAGCCTCAATGATTCACACAACAAAATAATTGCTCCAGCAGATTTGAGTCTGCACAAAACCTTTGTTAAACAAATAACCATGTGGGTCTATGAAGCTAAATTTGTTTGCAGCCTGCTAAGCTCAGAATGCTTGGCTGCAAATCACTTTTAATAGTAACTTACTCCGGCATCTCAGAACCAAAGAGCAAATCCTTAGCTATAGAGATATAATTTACAGAAACAGGCATGACATGTGCACTAAGAGATAAACACAGCATTGTCTTCAAGCCCCTTGTGGCTTTTAGAAAACTTAGCAGTACATCAAAGCTGTCTGTGCATACCATTGCATGTCGGCATTCAGCATCCGGCTTCCTGGCTAGTATGGGTAAAAGAAAATCAATTGGCAGGGAGGCCATGACAAATCATTCAACTCTGAAACAATGCTTTTCAAAAGACCTGATTTCAGATGCAGTTTTATATTCCCTAAGTGACAGGAATATATTTTCCAAGATAACTTCAGGATTTTGACAGAACTGAGGGTTTCTTCATTAATTTGTTTTAAAGTGTTTCCCAAAATAAGGATATTCATGGGATGGGACACATGATGTAATAAAATTATATATAGTTGTGCAAGTAATAAAGATGGTCCTCCTGCAAAAATATAAAAGTGCAAGCAATCATGTGGCATTCGTCTAATATAGGAGCAATCTTGTCATACTGTTTCATGTAAAGAAATGGTTATATAGACAACTTCTGTTCTTATCTTAAAGTGAAACAAAATATTTCCTAACCAAATATGCGTATAAGGATGTAGATATTCTATGTTAAGACCTTTTGTGAATATAATGATTGAAAAGCATATCTAACTCACACAAATACATACAGCAGAAAGATTCAAAGAGTCGTAAAAAGATAACATAGAAAAGTGCAAGCAAGCTACGATGGATATTAGTATACAGGAATGCTAAACCGTTAAAAGAATGAGCAGCCCAAAAGAAGTAGGATAGTAGGCTGTGTCTGCTGTGAAAGCTACAAACTGGGTAATGGAAGAAGTTATTTTATGTTTATTAAAGTAAACTTTGTAAGACAGAAGAAGAAAGACTGAAGAAAGAGTTAATTCCCAATTAGATTGTGATACAGAATTAAGCGTCATCCCTGACTAACAAAACAAGCAGGAATAAAGCAAACAGTTAGTTCTTGAACTGTATTAACGATGATGGAGAACCTAGTAAAGGTGATCAAACTTTCTAGTAAAAATGGTGCTTGTCAGTGTTAGAATGCACATGCTTTCTTGTAAAGTACATGACGTAAAGAATAAAAGTGTTTGTGTGAGAGACAGAGAAAGACAAAAAGAAAAAACAAACAGCATCAATTAAACAGCATTTGTGAAGTTTGCATCTTAGAAAATAAAAATACAACAAACAAACAAACATGGGGTAGCATCTGTACTGTCGTAGTTCAAGGAATTACAAGGGTAATCAGTGAACAGCAGCTCTACACCAATGTGCAAATGAGCTAGACACTCATAATCATGAGCTGGCTACTGCAAGGTGAGGCCCTGCACACCTGCATATTCTAATGATCCTAAACTAGGTTCTTTAACTTTAGTAATGCAAGCAGGAAGTTGTACGTACATTGGCTCCATTGCACTTGTGTCTGTAACTGAGATGTATGGTGTGATTCATAAATGACAGTGCGGCTGAGCCAGTTTTGTGTAATACGTTTGTAAATTGGTCCCAACTTATACAAATGTTCTGCAACCATCAATATTGGGCTGTTCTTGCCAACATTTGGTGCAGACAGATTATGTAAAGCACTACTGAACTAAAATAATTTTTGAGTAACAGAGAAGTCGAAATTAGTTGGAAAAGAACATAATCACTGTAATTCTCTGCCATCTGATGAACACTATCCTTATTTAGTTGGAAAGTAATGCAGTTTAATGTTTTTCAATACTTTTGAAATACATGACTGGGAAATGTGTACAGAATACAGTGCCAAAATCAGTAACATGAGGTCAATACTCACAAATCAATCAAGTTACACAAATGGTTAGCAGAGCCCTTCATTCTGGAATGCAAGAAAACATAGCAGAGAATGAATAAGGGGAGGAAATGCTTCACATAACAGATATTTTTACCACTCACCTTTCCTTAGTGAAGCCGTTCTACTCTAACTAGCAGTTGTGTTACTTACGCCTCAATACTAGCATATCATAATTTTAAAGAAAGCATTATTTCTATTACTGACATATAGGGAATGTACAGATATGACAAATATTGCCTGTGTAACTTCAGTCTTAGCTGTTTTGAGCAGGAAATATGTAAGCTAACAGAAAACGTATACAACTCTGTTGATAGCAAAGTAGATGAGAAAAGGTGCTGCTGCAATTTTACTAGCCATTCTGGTCAAGGACCAGAAGCCTATAAAAAAGTGACTATGAATCAATGTAAAGCAGGAAGGGCCTCTAATTATCAAAGGATATTGACAGATTTTCCACATACTCCTCATTTACACCTCATTATATCTTCATTTATCTAAGATCTTTTTGGGCTACTTAAAACCACTGTACCTAAATGGAAGCAGTGTCCATAACTCGCACCTACATCATGCTTTGGCACAAGCAGCACAAATTCCCACTACACTGAAATGCAGTGACTCTAAAGAAAATCATGGGTGGTATTTGATTACAAACTATAAAGATGATTTTAAGATCTTCCATACAATCGCATACAGTAATTCTACCTTGTGGATTAAGGTTCCTCCACAAAGTAAATATAGATCACAAAACATTTAGTCAGATAGACTAACAATTATACTGTCATCCTTGATCATCATGAAAATCACCTCCCCTTTCCCATTTTCAAGATTAGGTTGGGGTGGCTGTATCAGCTGTCACCATCTTTTTCTCTGCTCATTGCCGCTTTATTACCTTCTTCCATGCTTATGATTGACTGTTGCATATCTTCTTTCACATAATTCATTCACCATTTTACTGTACATCATTTCCTCATACCTTGTTCTTGTCAGTACCGAATCATCTTCACGAGTTTGTTTTCTGTTTTTCTCCGCATGTGCCTGAACTACCATAATCTGTTCTCTTTGACCTTTTCTGCAATTGGAGCTACTTTAGCTTCTGTTCCTTTGTCCTCATTTCTTTGTCTATCCCACAGTGTGCATCTGACAACCCTCTAAGGCACTTCATTTCCCTCACCTCTTATCTTCCTCAACTGCTCTACTTTTACTGCCCAGGTCTCCCTACCATACAGTACCACTGGATGCACCACTGTTTTGTACACTTTACCTTTCTTGGTATTCTTCTATCATATACTAACCGACAATGCCATCGAAGCGGATTGCAATGCTTCTGATTCTACCTTTGACATCCTCATTCAGATGTCCCTTCCCCTCAACCACCCCCACAGATATGTTCCCTTCTATCTCATGTTTCATCTGATTTCCCCCATTTGCTGACATTATAGCTGTATTAGGGCGGCTGCGGTGGTGCAGCAGTTAACATTGCTGCCTCACAGCAAGAGGTTCTCGGGTTCGTTCCTCAGCTGGGGTGCCTTCTGTGCAGAGTCTGCATGTCCTCCCTGTGGTCACGTGGGTTTCCTCCCACATCCCAAAGACATGCTGTAGGTAGACTGGATACTCTATATTGGCCCTAGGCACAAGTGTGTGCGTGTGTGTGCCTTCTGTGGAAGGTTGGGTGCTGGGCTGGCAACTCGACACCATAAAACTCCATTGCCAATCATGAGCGGACAGGTGATCTGCTGTGGCAACCCCTAACCGGGAAAAGCCAAAAGGAGAAGAAAAAGAAGCAGCTGACATCATAGCTGTCTTATCTGTTCTCAGTTTTATACTATGTGCCTTCAGTTTTGCATGCCACTCCCCTATTCTTTGCTTAATTTCTTGCTCAGAGTCTACCTATAGTACATTGTCATCTGCACAGAGCATCCTTTGTTGATCTGTCCCCTCCAACCTATTTGCTAATCCAGTCAATCACCAGCATGTGCAGCACTGAGTTCAGAGCTGAACCCTGATGCACCCCCACTCCCACTGACAACCCCGTTGTGAGACAGAACACTATTTGTATTTGAGTCAATGGGTCCTTGTACATAGCCTACACTAAACTGTTTCTGGGACTTCATACCGAATGTTCAAATCCGCTTTCTTGAGATCTTATAATAGCAGTATTCCTTCCTAATCTGGGTATCTTTTCTGCCTCCCACTTTTTCCTAGACTCCTCTTTTTTGATAAATTGATGGATTTTTGCATTGTACCACCAGCTTTCCTTTTATACCTCATTTCTATATCTTGTATCATAGTAAGTTACTAGGCTAATGGCCCTAGGGCTCTTAAAAAGCATGACAAGTTATATCCATATTTCCATGTTCAGCACCTACTGCCCCTGTCCAAGAGGGACATAGATGGAACTCCTATGGTGAATTTACGGTTATCCATCCAATTGTTAAGACTGCATGTGAAAAGGGCCAATGAGGTGTTCTGTTTGACGAAGTGAGAGTCTTTTCCAAAAGTCTAGTAACTCTGGGAGACAAATATATCCCCCCAGCAGATTCTATTAATGTCACATACCAGGTTAATGTCTTTAGAGTAAGTAACCAGTGTACCATTTGACTTACAGAGACACAGCATTTCCGATAAAGTAGGGTTAAAGATTGCCTTATATGCAAGGCAGAGATCACCTCTGAGTAGTCTGCATGAAACAGACTAATATAACAATGATTTCAGAAGATCCACATAGGACAGATACTGAGGACCTTGAATTTTCCATGTGAGGAACCTTTGTGGTCTCTCCAATTGCTGCAGGTGCTTGGAAAGGTATATACCAAATGGGTGTTGTACTCAATTATTGGCCTGATGAGGGAAGAGTACAGGGAGGGTATAGCTTCCTTTTTTTTTTTTTTTGAAGGCAAAGTCCTTATTTATGACATGAGCAATAAAGAATGCAATTCTTACCACTGTGGAAACATGGTGGTCAAAGGTAAGGTTGCTGTCAACCTGTGTGCCCAGCTCTCTCACCACTGAGTTTGTACTTAAGGTGTCACTAGTAGGAACATCACTCTAACCAAAAGGTATAACAACACATTTTTTACATTGAGTTTAAGTTCATGACTTTGGCACCAATCCTTTCTTTGTGTAAGACCCTCTTGCAGGATGCTGACATCATTTGGAGATTCTAGTACTGCTCCTAGTTTCAAATAGCAGTAAACTTTGTCAGCCATAGACTTTTAGTTCTTGCTTGTACCTTGGATTCCAAAGAGTAGAGGTTCCAGAACTGATCCCTGTGGAACACCACTGGTTACAGTTCTGCTGTTGGAGGTGGATTCCCCTATTTTGACTATATGGTTTCTATCAGTGAACCAGTTAGTGACCCATCTAATGATAGAAGGGGTGATACATAGCTGGGTGAGTCTGTCAATAATGCCTGAGTGGGGAATAGTGTCAAACACCTTGGCTAAGTCTAGGTAGGCTGCATGCACAGATTTCCACTCATCCATGGCCTTGGTGACTGTTTCGAAGAAGTATACCAGGTTTAACAGGCATGATCTCCCTTTGAGAAATCCAAACCGAGTAGGGTCAAGTGTTTGAAGAATACCTATATCTTTGTTGATAAAGTCCATGATGATTCGCTCCATGGCCTTGCAGATAAGGCTAGACAGGCTAATATATCTATAGTTCCTGGGGTCAGTGGAAGCAACACCTTTCTGTAAGGGAATAACAGAGACCATTATCCATTCAGCTGGGATGAAGCCAGTGCTTAGACTATGATTGTGAAGAATAGTAAATGGTTCTGATAATTCTTGTTGAAGTCCTGGTATGTTATCAGTTCCCATAGAAGCTGTACTTTTGATCATAGAGACGGCACTTATGACCTGCTCTTTAGATACACATGGTAGAAATGTCATGGAGTACGTGTGGTGGGGGACAGGGGAGTGAAGTTTTCACAGAACCTGTCAGCCAACAAGTTAGCTATGTCCACAGGCTCAGTATATGTGGTATCATTACCTACCAGTTCAGCGCAAATCTGGGTCTTTTGTTTTAGGTTATGGATGTAACTAAAGAATGCCTTATGGTTGTCTTTAGTTGAGGAAGCTAATTTGGATTCATAATTAGCTTTGGAGGACTTCACAAGAAGTCTTATTCACTTGTTTAACTGAGGAGGGAGCGGTTCCAGTTTAGGGCTCACTCCCTCTTACTCTTAGACAGCAATTTCTTCCTCTTGAAACAAAGACAAGCTGGCGCTTAGGTAAAAACAAGCTCCAAAATTTATTAAATAAGCGCTTTCGGAAATGGTTTGTACCTTTCCTTCTTCAGACAACATTAAAAAACATCACTTCCTATTTATAAAAAATCATCTGACCAAGTTAATTAGTTAATTAAAAGCAATAACCACAACTAGTTAACTGCCATAAAAAATATGTATATATAAGAAATGTGAACCAATGCAAAATGCAAAAAAAATTTCAAATGTAATAGACTTTCTTAAATAAATACATAAATAAAAATACATAAGCACTACCTGTTCAGGGCAAGAAGCTTAAGGACACATTTAATGGACAGTGTTTCATTAAGCCAGGTGACAGATAAGAAGCAGTTCTAATCTGCCATTTTAGTTCTTCTATCTCTAGATTCAATTGCCAAGGACCACCCCTCCCATCAACTTTAATTTGTTGGAGCACTGAAAATTTAAAAGAGTGGTTCGGAAAATCATTAATGTGCCTGGCCAAAGCATTAGTTTGGTCTTTCTTAATAATAGCATGGAGATGTTCATAAATACGTTTTTTCACCTTTCTTTCGTTTTTTTCCGATATAGAAAGAGTTGCAATTTTGGCAACAGGCACAATAAACCACTCGCTCTGATTCACATGAGAAATGACCCTGTATTTTATAAGAGACATCCCTTATGACTATTTGTTGGTTCAGGTTTAAGAATTTACATTGTCGGCATCTACCACATTTGTCCATTCCATTAGTTCTATTAGAAATGGGGTTCGAGGAATATTGTAGAAGGGTTTTCAAGTTTTTACCTCGCCTAAAAGTAATATTAGGTCTCTCCCCTAAGATTTTAAATAGGGTAGGGTCTTCCTGAATGAAAGCCCAATTTTTGTATAAAGTATCACGTATAAAGGCGTGATGAATGTTATAAGTACAAAAAAAACTTACTGTTGACTCCTTCACCTTACAATTTGTCATCTCATCATTAGAAACAGTTTTGGTCTCCCGACAAGCTTGTAAGACTAACAAAGGTTTAAAGTGTCCATATGTCCTTTTGTTAATCACCTCAGATGAAAGACTTGTTACCAGGGTGTCAGGGTATCCCCTCTTTAAAAACATACTTTTTAATAAGGCACATTCTTCCAAAAATTCACTCTTGTCAGAGGTCATACCAGCTGCTCTGACAAGCTGCCCCTTGACAACTCCTTTTTTCTGATGGTATGGGTGACAGCTGTTAAAATGGAGAAAGGAGTTGGAGTATTTTGGTTTCCTATAAATAGAACTCATAAACCTTCTCTCATCAACATCTTTCCTTAACAGTATATCCAAAAAAGAAATTTTTTCTTTTTCCACAGAAAAAGTGAATTTCAGAAAAGTGGTGAGACTAGTAATGGAGTCAATAAATTCTTGCACTTTATCAATTGGGCCTTTCCACAACATAAACATGTCGTCTTGGTACCTAGTGTACCAGGCGACATTTACTTTAAACAAAGGGTTATGGAATAGCATGGAGGTCTCCCAGTGGGCCATAACACAGTTTGCAAAACTGCCCCCACATGGGGACCCCATAGCTATTCCAGATTTTTGCAAATATAAATCACCTTCAAACCAGAAGAAGTTGTTGGAAAGGATAAGCTCTAATAAGGTCTCAATGACAAGAATCAAATTATTTCCAACTCCTCTCTGGTGGAGAAAATCCCTAACCCATTCGACACCTGGCGATTGAGGAATGACCGTGTAAAGGTCTCTTACATCAACAGTAAGGAAGATGTATTCATCTTTAAAAGGAATGGTGTTTAACTCTCTTAAAAAAACCCAAGAATCCCTACAAATTTGGGGTTCGTTATCAATAAGAGGCTTCAAAATGCTGTCGATGTATTTTGCACACCCATAAGTAATAGAGCCGTGACCATCTACAATTGGTCTAAAAGGGGAATCTATAAGTTGTTTATGAATTTTGGGTATTCCAAAAAAAGTCGCGACCCTGGGTGCTGCAATAGTTAGGTATTCAAACAGTTAGAGATCGATTAATTTCTCAATAAACAAATCGCCCAAAATTCTTTTAATTTTATTGTAAGCGATATTTAACTCGTTAATACTCACTAGCTGATAAGAAGGGTTGTCCAGGTGAGCCAACAAACAAGAAACATAAGTAGAGTGGTTCATAACCACAAGGCCGCCACCTTTATCAGGTTTCATTAATCGTATTTTACAATCCTTAAGTTGTTTAATGAAATCCCACTCCTGTTCTGAAATGTTGTTTTGCCTTCCATAAGTTTTACCCTTTTTATTACAAAAATTCCTAAAGTCAAGCTCACATATTCTATCAAAGGAAGCAAGGGTTGGGCATAAAGGTGGATTGAATACACTGGATACCCTTAATGAATCAGAACAAAAAGAATTAGGACCAAAAACCACGTTAAAATTGATTTTCCTAACAAATAGTTTAAGGTCCATAATGGTAGAGACAAGGTCCATATTAGTGTCTGGAACAAAAGTTAATCCTAAAGAAAAAAAGTCAACAATGTCCTGAGGAAAAGTAATGTCCGAATAATTATACAGAAAAAAGTCACCACCCGAGTTAGGTAAAACTCTGGGAGCTAAAGATGTACCATCAACTACCTCCTGCGTTGGTTCTTTCTCTTCCGAGAGCACCCCTGTTGTTTGGGCGTCCTCGAATTGTTGGAGGTGTTGGTCTTGCGCCTCTGAAAACCCCGAGAACTCTGTTGGGGCGAGTTACCACCAGAGTTGATACCACCAGGATTGTCATTAATAGCGCCTTGACCATTGTAACTACCATTAAACCTTATACCCCGATTGTTGTCTAAACCTTGATCGTCCCTTTGATTTCTAATGCGCTCACTCCTTCTTAGATCCGGAGGTGAATTAGACTCAACAATATAAGCATCAAGGCTGTCAGAAGGAGGGCCTCCACCATTCAAAATGTTATTGTTGTTCTGAGAAAAAACAAGGGGGGGAGGGGGGTAAGCAGTACCAGAATTATACTGTTGAACATCCTTATGAATTTTCTTCTGCTTAGCCCCAACAAGTTTCAAAATAGTGGCTTCAATACTAGTAAAAACCCTATTACCATATTACATTTGAAATATTTTTTTGCATTTTGCATTGGTTCACATTTCTTATATATACATATTTTTTATGGCAGTTAACTAGTTGCGGTTATTGCTTTTAATTAACTAATTAACTTGGCCAGATAATTTTTTATAAGTAGGAAGTGATGTTTTTTAATGTTGTCTGAAGAAGGAAAGGTACAAACCATTTCCGAAAGCGCTTATTTAATAAATTTTGGAGCTTGTTTTTACCTAAGCGCCAGCTTGTCTTTGTTTCAGCAGTTTGCCTTTACTTAATTTCTTCCTCTTATTGTAAAGCCTTTTAATAGCAGTTGTTCATCAGGTAGGTTTGCTCTTCCTTGAGGAGCTTGTTTTGGTCCTATCAGGTGTGGCAGAGTCAATGCATGTATACAGGTGTTTGTATAAAGCATTGGTGCAGAACTCTGCACGGTTGCCAGTTCTATCTGAGGGATGAGGTGCAGAGAAGCTATTTATACCATCCCGTAAAAAGTTTTAATCTGCCTTAGAGAAGTTTGTTACTTTAGTTGTTGCTGGGGGGGGGGGGTGGCAAGTGTGATAGTTACTTTGAATGAGACTTATTTATGGTCAAGTCTCACCAGGGAAGAAATCACAGTGGGGGTGCTACACTACTCCCCATATATTGGCAATCACCAGATCCAAGATGTTGGCACCTCTTGTGGGGATGTCAACTAGCTGATCCAGGACATTGGAGTTAACGAAGTCAAGGAACCTTTGGGCAAGTGAGTTTCAGAATGAGTAATTTACCCAGTCAATGGATTGGTAGTTGAAGTCGCCAAAAACCATGGTGTTCGGATGTATCTTGATAGACTCAAGTATATACAAATAGGCAGAGTGGATGCCCTGATTCATGGAGAGGGTCCTGTAGCTGGCAATGACTTGAATACATGTCCAATGAACAGTTAATTGCATCTGAACTATCTCCAGGGAATCATACTCTAAACAATCTGGAGATGTATTTATCTTTAACAAATATTAATGTGGTCTGAATGTGTGGAAGGATGTGTAACCCAGTATGGCTGGGGTGCTCTCCACAGCCTTGAACCAGGTCTCTGTGACTGCACAAATGTCTGCATCTTGCAAGGTGAGTACTGCAAGTTTTTCCATTTCCATCATGAATTTTGTCCTTGTGGCATTGCCTAAAAAAGGCACTCTGAGGGTAGAAAGATTCTTAGCCAGTAGGTGAAATCCCAGGAGTGACAGATGAAGACAGTCTCTGGCAAAACATTGTGATCTGTCAAGTCATGTTATCTCAGACTGACAGATACTGGATCCATTAAGAATGACACCAGAAACTAAGCTAATTATTGAACAATTTCTGTTAGTATTGAGGCATCATCCTAGGTGAAGTTAAAATACTGCTGACGGCTAGAGACATACCTGCCTGAGACACATAGTCCAAGATCTCAGCCATGTCTCTCTTCATATAGTCCAGAGAGGTACATCTCAAGTTGTTTACAGCAACAAGGACTATGATGGAGTCATAACAGTACCTGTTAAGACACCTGAGTGAATGTGTGATATGGCAGATCTTGGCACCTGACAGACAGCTGACTGTGACTTTCTTCTTATCCAGCCTGCTGAAAGGAGCATCTGTGTGTCTCACAATAGAATACTTAAGACTAATAGGTTTGGTTTTGTGTTTTGCATTAAGGGCTTGACAGGTACGATACTGGTATATGAGCTATTATGTGCATTGTGTTCTGCAGAGGAAATATGTGTAGTGTGCTTGCATTTGTGTTTGGGAGGTTACCGGTATTTAGGTATGTTTCTGGTGAAGACCTCCGCATATGTAGTTATGTATGATGTGGGTTTGGGAAGAAAAGGAGGTGAGGTGTGCATACTGACAACCCATTCATTGTCATATGTACTGACTGGTGTGTGAGAGAGCATAGAGTTAAAGTTCTTAGCATAGCTGCATCTCTCACATGTTGAGTTTCTATGAACTAGGTGTAGAGGGTTGCTGTTGAACACAAGACAGTTACTACACTGCCTCAGGATGCCCACATCGACCAAGCTGGCTGGAGAAACTGTGGGAAATTGTCCGTCCATAGTGCTAAGTAAATTTATATGGTCAGGAAGAGAGGTCACACTTAGGAATGGCTAGTGGGATGAAGGTGTGATGGTACCTCTGAGTCTAATCTTAGAGCAGAGCCAAAAATGACCTCTGGAAGGCCACAAAAAAGTGGTAAGGGAAAATTAAACAAGCAAAATGTTTACATCTATATCCGCCAATGCTAACCACTGTTATGTGGCTGTATGCGATGGTGCCCAACACACAGGCAAGTGCAAATGTGGGGCTTAATTAAAACAAGAAATTACCCTTTTAACTCAAACTAGTCAATAAGGGTGCTCTGTCTGAGCACTAGTCCAATCACCCTCGATTAGATGAGACACAGACAGCACTATTCTCCCAAGAGAGTTCAAAAGGGACTTCACCAACAAAGATGGCTTGAATTTGATGCTCAGAAGTTACAAAAGTGACCCAGAAACAGCAAACCTGGAAATGAGCTATGCAACAGCTGAACAAGTACAGTGTATAGTAAAATGTGACAAATAATAGTTCAGACAATTCAAACAAAGTGGAATGCAAATACGAATTAAAAGTGCAATATAAGAGCAAAATCAGGCACTTACAGTTAGTTGGAAACAATGGATTCCTCAGATCTTTCAGTATTCCATTGAAGAGTTGGTTTAGTGCTCAAGTGATACCAAACAGTCTAGATTAATCAAGTTTGAATCTAGCCTATGCTATAAAATGCAGAAGTACTATAAATTCAAAGTGCATAAAACCTTAGTCACAACAGCAAAAAACAAATTAAATAAAGCAGCAATACCCAGCTTAGAAGTGTGTAAGCCACAATCTCCCACCACAAGAGTCTAGACCACTAACCTTCCTAATGTAACACAACTGGGTTTGGAGACCAAGTGCTTAAGCTAGAACTAAGACACTTCAGAATAACAGACACAATAAGCCATCAACCAGCAATTTCCAGCTTAGAAGGGTGCAGGATATCCTCTCCTGCCACAAGAGTTTAGAACATGAATCCTCCTTATGTAAAGTAACTGTTTTGAAAACCAAGTGCTTAAACCAGCATAAAGACACACAGAATAAAAGGCACAATAAGTCTTCACCAGCAGTTCCCAGCTTAGAGGGATGTAGCCCAAACTCTACTGCCACAGTAGTGAAGACCAAAACCCTCCTCATGTAAAACAACTGGTTTGGAACTCAAGTGCTTAAACAGACACGTATAACAATAGGCACAATAAGCCTTCACCCAGCAATTCCCAGTTCAGAAGGGCAGAGTCTAACCTCTCCTCCCACAATATTGTAGACCACAAACCTTCTTAATGTAGAACAACTGACCTGAAGCCTAAGTACTTAAACCAAAGTGAGAAACCTAGAGTAACAATTACAATTTAATCAGGTAACTAATAAGCAGTAATAAATGCAGCAGAATAAATGCAACTGAACACTTTTAAGAACAAGCAGCAAAAGCAAAATAAAGTAATAAAGTAGGAAGAGACACGAAAACAGTAAAATCAACTGAATAAGATGTAATTTAATTTTAGTTAAGTAGAAAGACAGGAAACAGAAGACAATTCAAGGTTAAGAAACTAAAGGGGTGGGCCTTACCAAATGATCTTGCTGGTTCAATCGCATATCAGTC